>NC_088408.1:14440496-14512996 GCF_034236695.1 Oncorhynchus nerka
CATGCTCCTCCTCTCTCCTCCACCTCCCTCCAGCCCATGCTCTCCTCTCCTCTCTCCTCCCTCCAGCCCATGCCCCTCCTCTCCTCTCCACCTCCCTCCAGCCCATGCCCCTCTCTCCTCCTCCCTCCAGCCCATGCCCCTCCTCTCCTCTCCACCTCCCTCCAGCCCCATGCCCTCCTCTCCTCTCCACCTCCCTCCAGCCCATGCCCCTCCTCTCCACCTCCCTCCAGCCCATGCCCCTCCTCTCCTCTCCACCTCCCTCCAGCCCATGCCCCTCTCTCCTCTCCACCTCCCTCCAGCCCATGCCCCTCCTCTCCTCTCCTCTCCACCTCCCTCCAGCCCATGCCCCTCCTCTCCTCTCACCTCCCTCCAGCCCATGCCCCTCCTCTCCTCTCCACCTCCCTCCAGCCCATGCCCCTCCTCTCTCTCCACCTCCCTCCAGCCCATTCCTCCTCTCCTCTCCACCTCCCTCTAGCCCATGCCCCTCCTCTCCTCTCCACCTCCCTCCAGCCCATGCCCTCCTCTCCTCTCCACCTCCCTCCTGCTCTCCTCTCCCTCCCACCTCCTCTAGCCCATGCCCCCCTCTCCTCTCCACCTCCCTCTAGCCCATGCCCCTCCTCTCCTCTCCACCTCCCTCTAGCCCATGCCCCTCCTCTCCTCTCCACCTCCCTCCAGCCCATGCCCCTCCTCTCCTCTCCCACCTCCCTCTAGCCCATGCCCCTCCTCTCTCTCCACCTCCCTCCCTAGCCCATGCCTCCTCTCACTCCCTCCAGCCCATGCCCCTCCTCTCCTCTCCACCTCCATCTAGCCCATGCTCTCCTCTCCCTCCACCTCCCTCCAGCCCATGCCCCTCCTCTCCTCTCCACCTCCCTCCAGCCCATGCTCTCCTCTCCTCTCCACCTCCCTCCAGCCCATGCCCTCCTCTCTCTCCACCTCCCTCCAGCCCATGCTCTCCTCTCTCCACCTCCTCCAGCCCATCCCCTCCTCTCCACCTCCCTCCAGCCCATGCCCTCCTCTCCTCTCCACCTCCTCCAGCCCATGCCCCTCTCTCCTCTCCACTCCCTCCAGCCCATGCCCCTCTCCTCTCCACCTCCTCCAGCCCATGCCCCTCCTCCTCTCCACCTCCCCTCCAGCCCATGCCTCCTCCTCTCCACCTCCCTCCAGCCCATGCCCCCTCCTCTCCTCTCACCTCCCTCTAGCCCATGCCCCTCCTCTCCTCTCCACCTCCCTCCAGCCCATGCCCCTCCTCTCCTCTCCACCTCCCTCCTAGCCCATGCCCTCCTCTCCACCTCCCTCCAGCCCATGCCCTCCTCTCCTCTCCACCTCCCTCCAGCCCATGCTCTCCTCTCCTCTCCACCTCCCTCCAGCCCATGCCCCTCCTCTCCCACCTCCCTCCAGCCCATGCCCTCCTCTCCCTCTCCACCTCCCTCCAGCCCATGCCCCTCCTCTCCTCTCCACCTCCCTCCAGCCCATGCCCCTCCTCTCCTCTCCACCTCCCTCCAGCCCATGCCCCTCTCCTCTCCACCTCCCTCCAGCCCATGCCCTCCTCTCCTCTCCACCTCCCTCCAGCCCATGCCCCTCCTCTCCCACCTCCTCCACCTCCCTCCAGCCCATGCCCCTCTCTCTCCACCTCCCCTCCAGCCCATGCCCTCCTCTCCTCTCCACCTCCCTCCAGCCCATGCCCCTCCTCTCCTCTCCACCTCCCTCCAGCCCATGCTCTCCTCCTCTCCACCTCCTCTAGCCCATGCCCCCTCTCTCCACCTCCCTCCCAGCCCATGCCCCTCCTCTCCTCTCCACCTCCCTCCAGCCCATGCCCCTCCTCTCCTCTCCACCTCCCTCCAGCCCATGCCCCTCCTCTCCTCTCCACCTCCCTCCAGCCCATGCCCCTCCTCTCCTCTCCACCTCCCTCCAGCCCATGCCCCTCCTCTCCTCTCCACCTCCCTCTAGCCCATGCTCTCCTCTCCTCTCCACCTCCCTCTAGCCCATGCCCCTCCTCTCCTCTCCACCTCCCTCTAGCCCATGCCCCTCCTCTCCTCTCCACCTCCCTCTAGCCCATGCTCCTCCTCTCTCTCTCCCACCTCCCTCTAGCCCATGCCCTCCTCTCCTCCCACCTCCCTCCAGCCCATGCCCCTCTCCTCTCCTCTCCACCTCCCTCTAGCCCATGCCCTCTCTCCTCTCCACCTCCTCCAGCCCATGCCCCTCCTCCTCTCCACCTCCTCTAGCCCATGCCTCCTCTCCTCTCCACCTCCCTCCAGCCCCATGCCCCTCCTCCTCTCCACCTCCCTCCAGCCCATGCTCCTCCTCTCCTCTCCACCTCCCTCCAGCCCATGCCCCTCCCTCTCCACCTCCCTCCCAGCCCATGCCCCTCCTCTCCTCTCCACCTCCCTCCAGCCCATGCCCCTCCTCTCCTCTCCACATCCCTCCAGCCCATGCCCCTCCTCTCCTCCTCCTCCCTCTAGCCCATGCCCCTCCTCTCTCCCTCCACCTCCCTCCAGCCCATGCCCCTCCTCTCCTCTCCACCTCCCTCTAGCCCATGCCCCTCCTCTCCACCTCCCTCCAGCCCATGCCTCTCCTCTCTCTCCACCTCCCTCCAGCCCATGCCCCTCCTCTCCTCCCACCTCCCTCCAGCCCATGCCTCCTCTCCTCCTCCACCTCCCTCCAGCCCATGCTCTCCTCTCCTCTCCACCTCCCTCCAGCCCATGCCCCTCCTCTCCACCTCCCTCCAGCCCATGCCTCCTCTCCTCCACCTCCCTCCAGCCCATGCTCTCCTCTCTCTCCCACCTCCCTCCAGCCCATGCCCCTCCTCTCCTCTCCACCTCCCTCCAGCCCCTCTGCCCTCCTCTCCACCTCCCTCCAGCCCATGCCCCCCTCCTCTCCTCTCCACCTCCCTCCAGCCCATGCCCCTCCTCCACCTCTCCCACCTCCCTCCAGCCCATGCCCCTCCTCTCCTCTCCACCTCCCTCCAGCCCATGCCCTCCTCTCCTCTCCACCTCCCTCTAGCCCATGCCCCTCCTCTCTCTCCACCTCCCTCCAGCCCATGCCCCTCCTCTCTCCACCTCCCTCTAGCCCATGCCCTCCTCTCCTCTCCACCTCCCTCAGCCCATGCCCTCCTCTCTCTCCACCTCCCTCCAGCCCATGCCCTCTCTCCTCTCCACCTCCCTCCAGCCCATAGCCCATGCCCTCCTCTCCTCTCCACCTCCCTCTAGCCCATGCCCCCTCTCCTCTCCACCTCCCTCCAGCCCATGCCCTCCTCTCCTCTCTCCTCCCTCCAGCCCCATGCCCCTCCTCTCCACCTCCACCTCCCTCTAGCCCATGCTCTCCTCTCCTCTCCACCTCCCCTCCAGCCCATGCCCCTCCTCTCCTCTCCACCTCCCTCCAGCCCATGCCCCTCCTCTCCTCTCCACCTCCCTCTAGCCCATGCCCCTCCTCTCCTCTCCACCTCCCTCCAGCCCATGCCCTCCTCTCCTCTCCACCTCCTCTAGCCCATGCCCCTCTCCTCTCCACCTCCCTCCCCATGCCTCCTCTCCTCCACCTCCCTGCCCTCTCTCTCCCACCTCCTCTAGCCACCTCCTCTCCAGCCCAGCCCATGCCCCTCCTCTCCTCTCCCACCTCCCTCCAGCCCATGCTCTCCTCTCCTCTCCACCTCCCTCCAGCCCATGCCCTCCTCTCTCTCCATCTCCCTCCAGCCCATGCCCCTCCTCTCCTCTCCACCTCCCTCCAGCCCATGCCCCTCCTCTCCTCTCTCCACCTCCCTCCCAGCCCATGCTCTCCTCTCCACCTCTCCAGCCTCCCTCCTCTCCTCTCCACCTCCCTCCAGCCCATGCTCCCTCTCCTCTCCACCTCCCTCCAGCCCATGCTCCTCTCTCTCCACCTCCCTCCAGCCCATGCCCCTCCCTCTCCTCTCCACCTCCCTCCAGCCCATGCCCCTCTCTCCTCTCCACCTCCCTCTAGCCCATGCTCTCCTCTCCTCTCCACCTCCCTCCAGCCCATGCTCTCCTCTCCTCTCCACCTCCTCTAGCCCATGCCCTCCTCTCCTCTCCACCTCCCTCCAGCCCATGCCCCTCCTCTCCTCTCCATCTCCCTCCAGCCCATGTCCCTCCTCTCCTCTCCACCTCCCTCCAGCCCATGCTCCCTCTCTCTCCACCTCCCTCCAGCCCATGCTCTCCTCTCCTCCAGCCCATGCTCCCTCCTCCTCCCACCTCCCTCCAGCCTGCCCCTCCCACCTCCCTCCAGCCCTTCTCCACCTCCCTCCAGCCCATGCCCCTCTCTCTCTCCACCTCCCTCCAGCCCATGCCCCTCTCTCCTCCCTCCAGCCCATGCTCCTCCCTCTCTCTCCACCTCCTCCAGCCCATGTTCTCCTCTCCTCTCCACCTCCCTCCAGCCCATGCCCCACCTCCTCTCCACCTCCCTCCCTAGCCCATGCCCCTCCTCTCCTCTCCCACCTCCTCTAGCCCATGCCCCTCCTCTCCTCCTCCTCCAGCCCATGCCTCCTCTCCACCTCCCTCTAGCCCATGCCCTCCTCTCCTCTCCACCTCCCTCTAGCCCATGCCCCTCCTCTCCTCCACCTCCCTCCAGCCCATGCTCTCTCCTCTCCTCTCTCACCTCCCTCCCAGCCCATGCTCCCTCCATGCCTCTCCTCCTCTCCACCTCCCTCCAGCCCATGCCCCTCAACTCCTCCACCTCCCTCCAGCCCATGCCCTCCTCTCCACCTCCCTCCAGCCCATGCCCCTCCTCCTCTCCACCTCCCTCTAGCCCATGCCCCTCCTTCCTCTCCACCTCCCTCTAGCCCATGCACCTCCCTCTCCTCCACCTCCCTCCAGCCCATGCCCCTCCTCTCCTCTCCACCTCCATCTAGCCCATGCTCTCCTCTCCTCTCCACCTCCCTCCAGCCCATGCCCTCCTCTCCTCTCCACCTCCCTCTAGCCCATGCCCCTCCTCTCCTCTCCACCTCCCTCCAGCCCATGCCCTCTCCTCTCCACCTCCCTCCAGCCCATGCCCCTCCTCTCCTCTCCACCTCCCTCCAGCTCATGCCCCTCCTCTCCTCTCCACCTCCCTCTAGCCCATGCCCTCTTCCTCTCCACCTCCCTCCAGCCCATGCCCCTCTCTCTCTCCACCTCCCTCCAGCCTCCCTCTCCACCTCCCCTTCCAGCCCATGCTCTCCTCTCCTCTCCACCTCCCTCCAGCTCATGCTCTCCTCTCTCCACTCCCTCCAGCCCATGCCCCTCCTCTCCTCTCCACTTCTCCCTCCAGCCCATGCCCCTCCTCTCCTCTCCACCTCCCTCCAGCCCATGCCCCTCCTCTCCTCTCCACCTCCCTCCAGCCCATGCTCCCTCCTCTCCTCTCCACCTCCCTCCAGCCCATGCTCCTCCTCTCCTCTCCACCTCCCTCCAGCCCATGCCCCTCCTCTCTCTCCACCTCCTCCAGCCATGCTCCCTCTCCCACCTCCCTCCAGCCCATGCCCCTCCTCCACCTCTCCACCTCCCTCCAGCCCATGCTCCCCTCTCCTCTCCACCTCCCTCCAGCCCCATGCCCCCTCCTTCCTCTCCACCTCCTCCAGCCCATGCCCTCCTCTCCTCTCCACCTCCCTCTAGCCCATGCCCCTCCTCTCCTCTCCACCTCCCTCCAGCCCATGCCCTCCTCTCCTCTCCACCTCCCTCTAGCCCATGCTCCCTCTCCTCTCCACCTCCCTCCAGCCCATGCTCTCCTCTCCTCCACCTCCCTCCCAGCCCATGCCCCTCCTCTCCTCTCCCACCCTCCCTCCAGCCCATGCTCTCCTCTCCTCTCCACCTCCCTCCAGCCCATGCCCCTCCTCTCCTCTCCACCTCCCTCTAGCCCATGCTCCCTCCTCTCCTCTCCACCTCCCTCCAGCCCATGCTCCCTCTCCTCCTCTCCACCTCCCTCCAGCCCATGCTCCCTCTCCTCTCCACCTCCTCCAGCCCATGCCCCTCCTCTCCTCCCTCCAGCCCATGCCCTCCTCTCCTCTCCTCCAGCCCATGCCTCTCTCTCTCCACCTCCCTCCAGCCCATGCCCCCTCCTCTCCTCTCCACTCCCTCCAGCCCATGCCCTCCTCTCCACCTCCCTCCAGCCCATGCCCCTCCTCTCCTCTCCACCTCCCTCCAGCCCATGCCCCTCCTCTCCACTCCACCTCCCTCCAGCCCATGCTCCTCCTCCCTCTCCAGCCCATGCCCCTCCTCTCCTCTCTCCACTCCCTCCAGCCCATGCCCCCTCCTCTCCTCTCCACCTCCCTCTAGCCCATGCCCTCCTCTCCTCTCCACCTCCCTCCAGCCCATGCCCCTCCCTCTCCACCTCCCCTCCAGCCCACCTCCCTCCTCTCCTCTCCACCTCCTCCAGCCCATGCTCCTCTCCTCTCCACCTCCCTCCAGCCCATGCTCCTCCTCCCAGCTCTCCACCTCCCTCCAGCCCATGCCCTCCTCTCCCTCTCCCTCCAGCCCATGCCCTCCTCTCCACCTCCCTCCAGCCCATGCCCCTCCTCTCCACCTCCCTCCAGCCCATGCCCCTCCCTCTCCTCTCCACCTCCCTCCCTCCAGCCCATGCCCCTCCTCTCCTCTCCACCTCCCTCCAGCCCATGCCCCTCCTCTCCTCTCCACCTCCCTCCAGCCCATGCCCCTCTCCTCTCCACCTCCCCTCCAGCCCTCTGCCCCTCCTCTCCTCTCCACCTCCCTCTAGCCCATGCTCTCCTCTCCTCCACCTCCCTCTAGCCCATGCCTCTCCTCTCCACCTCCCTCTAGCCCATGCCCCTCCTCTCCTCTCCACCTCCCTCTAGCCCATGCCCTCCTCCTCCTCCACCTCCCTCCAGCCCATGCCCCTCTCCCTCTCCACCTCCCTCTAGCCCATGCCCCTCCTCTCTCCTCCACCTCCCTCTAGCCCATGCCTCCTCCCTCCACCTCCCTCCAGCCCATGCCCCTCTCTCCTCTCCACCTCCCTCTAGCCCATGCCCCTCCTCTCCTCTCCACCTCCCTCCAGCCCATGCCCCTCCTCTCCTCTCCACCTCCCTCCAGCCCATGCCCTCCTCTCCTCTCCACCTCCCTCCAGCCCATGCTCCCTCCTCTCCACCTCCCTCCACCCATCCCTCTCCTCTCCACCTCCAGCCCATGCCCTCTCCTCTCCTCTCCTCTTCCTCCCTCTAGCCCATGCTCCTCCTCTCCTCTCCACCTCCCTCCAGCCATGCCTCCTCCCCTCCTCCCTCTCCCCTCTAGCCATGCCCCTCCTCTCTCCACTCCCTCCAGCCCATGCCTCCTCTCCTCTCCACCTCCCTCCAGCCCATGCCCTCCTCTCTCTCCACCTCCCTCCAGCCCATGCCCCTCTCCTCTCCACCTCCCTCCAGCCCATGCCCCTCCTCTCCTCCCACCTCCCTCCAGCCCATGCCCCTCCTCTCCACCTCCCTCCACCCATCCCTCTAGCCCATGCCCCTCCTCTCTCTCTCCACCTCCCTCCAGCCCATGCCCTTCCTCTCCTCTCCACCTCCCTCTCCAGCCCATGCTCCTCTCTCTCTCCTCCCTCCAGCCCATGCCCTCCTCCCCTCCTCCACCTCCTCCAGCCCATGCCCCTCCTCTCCTCCCACCTCCCTCCAGCCCATGCCCCTCCTCTCCTCTCCACCTCCCTCCAGCCCATGCCCTCTCTCTTCCTCTCCACCTCCCTCCAGCCCATGCCCCTCCTCTCCTCCTCCCTCCAGCCCATGCCCCCTCTCCTCCACCTCCCTAGCCCATGCCCCTCCTCTCCACCTCCCCTCCTCCAGCCCATGCCCCTCTCCTCTCCACCTCCCTCCAGCCCATGCCCCTCCTCTCTCTCCACCTCCCTCCAGCCCATGCCCCTCCTTCTCCTCCTCCACCTCCCTCCAGCCCATGCTCTCCTCTCCTCTCCACCTCCCTCCAGCTCCATGCTCCCCTTCTCCTCTCCACCTCCCTAGCCCATGCCCCTCTTCTCTCCACCTCCTCTAGCCCATGCCCCTCCTCTCCTCTCCACCTCCCTCTAGCCCATGCCCCTCCTCTCCTCTCCACTCTCCCTCTAGCCCATGCTCTCCTCCTCTCCTCTCCCACCTCCCTCTCCACCTTCCTCCAGCCCATGCCCCTCTCTCTCTCCACCTCCCTCCAGCCCATGCTCTCCTCTCCTCTCCACCTCCCTCCAGCCCATGCCCTCCTTCCTCCTCCACCTCCCTCTCTCCAGCCCATGCTCTCCTCTCCTCTCCACCTCCCTCTAGCCCATGCCCCTCTCCTCTCCACCTCCCTCCAGCCATGCCCTCCAGCCCATGCTCTCCTCTCCTCTCCACCTCCCTCCAGCCCATGCTCTCCTCTCTCCACCTCCCTCCAGCCCATGCTCCTCCTCTCCTCTCCACCTCCCTCCAGCCCATGCCCCTCCTCTCCTCTCCACCTCCCTCCAGCCCATGCTCCTCTCCTCTCCACCTCCCTCCAGCCCATGCCCTTCCTCTCCTCTCCACCTCCCTCCAGCCCATGCTCTCCTCTCCTCTCCACCTCCCTCCAGCCCATGCCCCTCCTCTCCTTCCACCTCCTCCAGCCCATGCTCCTCCTCTCCACCTCCCTCCAGCCCATGCCCCTCCTCTCCTCTCCACCTCCCTCCAGCCCATGCCCCTCCTCCTCTCCCACCTCCCTCCAGCCCATGCCCCTCCTCTCCTCTCCACCTCCCTCCAGCCCATGCCCCCTCCCTCCACCTCCCTCCAGCTCCACCTCCCTCCAGCCCATGCCCCTCCTCTCCTCTCCACCTCCCTCCAGCCCATGCCCCTCCTCTCTCCTCTCCACCTCCCTCCAGCCCATGCCCCTCCTCTCCACCTCCCTCCAGCCCATGCCCCTCCTCTCCTCTCCACCTCCCTCCAGCCCATGCCCCTCCTCTCCTCTCCACCTCCCTCCAGCCCATGCCCCTCCTCTCCTCTCCACCTCCCTCCAGCCCATGCCCCTCCTCTCCTCTCCACCTCCCTCCAGCCCATGCCTCCTCTCCTCTCCACCTCCCTCTAGCCCATGCTCCTCCTCTCTCCACTCCCTCCACCTCCCTCTCCAGCTCCCTGCCCCTCCTCTCCTCTCCACCTCCCTCCAGCCCATGCCTCCTCTCCTCTCCACCTCCCTCTAGCCCATGCCCCTCCTCTCCTCTCCACCTCCCTCTAGCCCATGCTCCTCCTCTCCTCTCCACCTCCTCTCCTCTCCATGCCCTCCCATCTCCTCTCCACCTCCCTCCAGCCCATGCCCCCCTCTCCTCTCCACCTCCCTCCAGCCCATGCCCTCCTCCCTCTCCACCTCCCTCCAGCCCATGCCCCTCCTCTCTCTCCACCTCCCTCCAGCCCATGCTCTCCTCTCCTCTCCACCTCCCTCCAGCCCATGCTCCTTCCTCTCTCTCTCCACCTCCCTCCAGCCCATGCCCCTCTCTCTCTCTCCACCTCCCTCCAGCCCATGCCCCTCCTCTCCTCTCCACCTCCCTCTAGCCCATGCTCTCCTCCCTCTCCACCTCCCTCCAGCCCATGCTCTCCTCTCCTCTCCACCTCCCTCTAGCCCATGCTCCCCTCCTCTCCACCTCCTCTCCAGCCCATGCCCCTCTACACTCTCCTCCAGTTTCCCCTCTCCCATGCTCTCCTCTCCTCTCCACCTCCTCTAGCCCATGCCCCTCCTCTCCTCTCCACCTCCCTCCAGCCCATGCCCCTCCTCTCTCCACCTCCTCCTCTAGCCCATGCCCCTCCCTCTCCACCTCCCTCCAGCCCATGCCCCTCCTCTCTCTCTCCACCTCCCTCCAGCCCATGCCCTCTCCTCTCCACCTCCCTCCAGCCCATGCCCCTCTCTCTTCTCCACCTCCTCCAGCCCATGCCCCTCCTCCACCTCCTCTCCAGCTCCATGCCCCTCCTCTCCTCTCCACCTCCCTCCAGCCCATGCCCCTCCTCTCCTCTCCACCTCCCTCCAGCCCATGCCCCTCTCTCCTCTCCACCTCCCTCCAGCCCATGCCCCTCTCCTCTCCACCTCCCTCCAGCCCATGCCCTCCTCTCCTCTCCACCTCCCTCCAGCCCATGCTCTCCACCTCCCTCCAGCCCATGCCCCTCCTCTCCTCTCCACCTCCCTCCAGCCCATGCCCTCCTCTCTCTCCACCTCCCTCCAGCCCATGCTCTCCCTCTCCTCTCCACCTCCCTCTAGCCCATCCACCTCTCCACCTCCCCAGCCCATGCCCCTCCTCTCTCTCCACCTCCCTCCAGCCCATGCCCTCTCTCTCCTCTCCACCTCCCTCCAGCTCCATGCCTCCTCTCCTCTCCACCTCCCTCCAGCCCATGCCCCCTCCTCTCCTCTCCACCTCCCTCCAGCCCATGCCCCTCCTCTCCTCTCTCCTCCCTCTAGCCCATGCTCTCCTCTCCTCTCCACCTCCCTCTAGCCCATGCTCTCCTCTCCTCCACCTCCCTCTAGCCCCTGCCCCTCCTCTCCTCTCCACCTCCCTCTAGCCCATGCTCCTCCTCTCCTCTCCACCTCCCTCCTAGCCCATGCCCCTCCTCTCCTCCCACCTCCTCCAGCCCATGCCCCTCCTCCTCTCCACCTCCCTCCAGCCCATGCTCCTCCTCTCCTCTCCACCTCCCTCTAGCCCATGCCCCTCCTCTCCTCTCCACCTCCCTCCAGCCCATGCCCCTCCTCTCCACTCCAGCCCATGCTCTCCTCTCCTCTCCACCTCCTCCAGCTCATGCTCTCCTCTCCACCTCCCTCCAGCCCATGCCCCTCCTCTCCTCTCCACCTCCCTCCAGCCCATGCTCCCTCCTCTCCTCTCCACCTCCCTCCAGCCCATGCCCCCTCCTCTCCTCTCCACCTCCCTCCAGCCCATGCCCCTCCTCTCCTCTCCACCTCCCTCCAGCCCATCCCCTCCTCCCTCTCCACCTCCCTCCCTAGCCCATGCTCCTCCTCTCCTCTCCACCTCCCTCCAGCCCATGCTCTCCTCTCCTCTCCACCTCCCTCCAGCCCATGCCCCTCCTCTCCTCTCCACCTCCCTCCAGCCCATGCTCCTCCTCCCTCTCCACCTCCCTCCAGCCCATGCCCCCTCTCCTCTCCTCCTCCCTCCAGCCCATGCCCTCCTCTCCTCTCCACCTCCCTCCAGCCCATGCCCCCTCCTCTCTCTCCACCTCCCTCCAGCCCATGCCCTCCTCTCCTCTCCACCTCCCTCCAGCCCATGCCCCTCCTCTCCTCTCCACCTCCCTCCAGCCCATGCCCCTCCTCTCCTCTCCACCTCCCTCCAGCCCATGCTCTCCTCTTCCACCTCTCCACCTCCCTCCAGCCCATGCCCTCCTCCTCCTCTCACCTCCCTCCAGCCCATGCTCTCCTCTCCTCTCCACCTCCCTCCAGCCCATGCTCCCTCCTCTCCCACCTCTCCAGCCTGCCCTCCTCTCTCCCATGCTCCTCCAGCCCTTCCCTCTCTCTCTCCACCTCCCTCTAGCCCATGCCCCTCCTCTCCTCTCCACCTCCCTCCAGCCCATGCCCTCCTCTCCTCTCCACCTCCCTCCAGCCCATGCTCTCCTCTCCTCTCCACCTCCCTCCAGCCCATGCTCCCTCCTCTCCTCTCCACCTCCCTCTAGCCCATGCCCCTCCTTCTCTCCACCTCCCTCCAGCCCATGCCCCTCCTCTCCCTCTCCACCTCCCTCCAGCCCATGCCCTCCTCTCCTCTCCACCTCCCTCTAGCCCATGCCCTCCTCTCCTCTCCACCTCCCTCTAGCCCATGCCCCTCCTCTCCCTCCACCTCCCCAGCCCATGCCCCTCCTCTCCTCTCCACCTCCATCTCCAGCTCCATGCCTCTCCTCTCCACCTCCCTCCAGCCCATGCCCCCTCCTCTCCTCTCCACCTCCCTCCAGCCCATGCCTCCTCTCCTCTCCACCTCCCTCCAGCCCATGCCCCCTCTCCTCTCCACCTCCTCCAGCCCATGCCCTCTCCACCTCCCTCCAGCCCATGCCCTCCCTCCTCTCCACCTCCCTCCAGCCCATGCCCCTCCTCTCCACCTCCCTCCAGCCCATGCCCTCCTCTCCTCTCCACCTCCCTCCAGCCCATGCCCCTCCTCTCTCTCCACCTCCCTCTCCAGCCCATGCCCCTCCTTCTCCTCTCCACCTCCCTCCAGCCCATGCCCCTCCTCTCCACCTCTCCAGCCCATGCCTCCCTCTTCCTCTCCAGCCCATGCCCCCTCTCTCTCCACCTCCTCCAGCCCATGCCCCCCTCCCTCTCCACCTCCCTCTAGCCCATGCCCCTCCTCTCCTCTCCACCTCCCTCCAGCCCATGCCCTCCTCTCCTCTCCACCTCCCTCTAGCCCATGCTCTCCTCTCCTCTCCACCTCCCTCCAGCCCATGCTCCCTCCTCTCCACCTCCCTCTAGCCCATGCTCCTCCTCTCTCCTCTCCACCTCCCTCTAGCCCATGCCCCTCCTCTCCTCTCCACCTCCTCTAGCCCATCCCTCCAGCCCACCTGCCCATGCTCCCTCTCTCTCTCCACCTCCCTCCAGCCCATGCCCCTCCCTCTCTCTCCACCTCCCTCTAGCCCATGCCCCTCCTCTCTCCACCTCCCTCCAGCCCATGCCTCCCACCTCCAGCCCATGCCCCTCCCTCTCTCTCCACCTCCCTCCAGCCCATGCCCCTCCCTCCTCCCACCTCCCTCTAGCCCATGTTCCTCTCTCTCCACCTCCCTCTAGCCCATGCCTCCTCTCCTCTCCACCTCCCTCCAGCCCATGCTCCCTCCTCTCCTCTCCACCTCCCTCTAGCCCATGCCCTCCTCTCCTCTCTCCCTCTAGCCCATGCCCTCCTCTCCTCTCCACCTCCCTCCAGCCCATGCCCCTCCTCCCTCTTCTCCACCTCCCTCCAGCCCATGCCCCTCCTCTCTCTCACCTCCCTCCAGCCCATGCCCCTCCTCTCCTCTCCACCTCCCTCTAGCCCATGCCCCTCCTCTCCTCTCCACCTCCCTCCAGCCCATGCCCCTCCTCTCCTCTCCACCTCCCTCCAGCCCATGCCCCTCCTCTCCTCTCCACCTCCCTCTAGCCCATGCCCCTGCCCCACCTCCTCCAGCCATGCCTCTCCTCTCCACCTCCCTCCAGCCCATGCCCCTCCTCTCCTCTCCACCTCCCTCCAGCCCCATGCCCCTCCTCTCCTCTCCACCTCCCTCCAGCCCATGCCCCTCCTCTCCTCTCCACCTCCCTCCAGCCCATGCCCCTCTCCTCTCCACCTCCCTCCAGCCCATGCTCTCCTCTCCTCTCCACCTCCCTCCAGCTCATGCCCCTCTCTCTCCACCTCCCTCCAGCCCATGCTCCTCCTCTCCTCTCCACCTCCCTCCAGCCCATGCCCTCCTCTCCTCTCCACCTCCCTCTCCCATGCTCCTCCTCCTCTCCACCTCCCCTCCAGCCCATCCCTCCTCTCCACCTCCCTCCAGCCCATGCCCCTCCCTCATCTCTCCCACCTCCCTCCAGCCCATGCCCCTCTCTCCTCTCCACCTCCCAGCCCATCTCCCTCTCCTCCAGCCACCTCCCTCTAGCCCATGCCCCTCCTCCCTCTCCCACCTCTCCCATGCCTCCTCCTCTCCACCTCCATGCCCCTCCTCTCCTCTCCACCTCCCTCCAGCCCATGCCCCTCCTCTCCTCTCCACCTCCCTCCAGCCCATGCCTCCTTCTCCTCCACCTCCTCCTCTAGCCCATGCTCTCCTCCCTCCACCTCCTCCAGCCATGCTCTCCCTCTCCACCTCCTCCAGCCCATGCCCCTCCTCTCCTCTCCACCTCCCTCCAGCCCATGCTCTCCTCTCCTCTCCACCTCCCTCCAGCCCATGCCCCTCCTCTCCACCTCCCTCCAGTCCATGCCCCTCCTCTCCTCTCCCACCTCCCTCCAGCCCATGCCTCCTCTCCTCTCCACCTCCCTCCAGCCCATGCTCCTCCTCTCCTCTCCACCTCCCTCCAGCCCATGCCCCTCCTCTCCTCTCCACCTCCCTCCAGCCCATGCCCTCCTCTCCTCCCTCCAGCCCATGCCCCTCCCTCCAGCCCATGCCCCTCCTCTCCTCTCCACCTCCCTCTAGCCCATGCCCCCTCCTCCTCCCACCTCCCTCCAGCCCATGCCTCCTCTCCTCTCCACCTCCCTCCAGCCCATGCCCTCCTCTCCTCCACCTCCCTCCAGCCCATGCTCCTCCTCTCCTCTCCACCTCCCTCTAGCCCATGCCCTCCTCCTCTCTCCACCTCCCTCCAGCCCATGCCCCTCCTCCCTCTCCACCTCCCTCTAGCCCATGCCCCCTCCTCTCTCCACCTCCCTCCAGCCTGCCCCTCCTCTCCACCTCCCTCCAGCCCATGCTCTCCTCTCCTCTCCACCTCCCTCTAGCCCATGCCCCTCCTCTCCTCTCTCCACCTCCCTCTAGCCCATGCCCCTCCTCTCCTCTCCACCTCCCTCTAGCCCATGCCAGCCCATGCCTCCTCTCCTCTCCACCTCCCTCTAGCCCATGCTCTCCTCTCCTCCTCCACCTCCCTCTAGCCCATGCCCCTCCTCTCCTCTCCACCTCCCTCTAGCCCATGCCCCTCCTCTCCTCTCCACCTCCCTCCAGCCCATGCCCCTCCTCTCCTCTCCACCTCCCTCTAGCCCATGCCCCTCCTCTCCTCTCCACCTCCCTCCAGCCCATGCCCTCCTCTCCTCTCCACCTCCCTCCAGCCCATGCCTCCTCTCCTCTCCACCTCCCTCTAGCCCATGCCCCTCTCTCCTCTCCACCTCCCTCCAGCCCATGCTTCTCCTCTCCTCTCCACCTCCCTCCAGCCCATGCCCTCTCTCTCCTCTCCACCTCCCTCTCCAGCCCATGCCTCCTCTCCTCCCACCTCCCTCCAGCCCATGCCTCCTCTCCTCTCCACCTCCCTCCAGCCCATGCCCTCCTCTCCTCTCCACCTCCCTCCAGCCCATGCCCCCCCTCTCCTCTCCACTCCCCTCCAGCCCCCTCCTCTCCTCTCCACCTCCCTCCAGCCCATGCCCCTCCTCTCCTCTCCACCTCCCTCCAGCCCATGCCCCTCCCTCTCCACTCCCTCCAGCCCATGCCCCTCCTCTCCCTTTCCACCTCCTCTAGCCCATGCCCCTCCTCTCCTCTCCACCTCCCTCCAGCCCATGCTCCTCTCCTCTCTCCACCTCCCTCTAGCCCATGCCCTCCTCTCCTCTCCACCTCCCTCCCAGCCCATGCCCCTCCTCTCCACCTCCCTCTAGCCCATGCCCCTCCTCTCCTCTCCACCTCCCTCTAGCCCATGCCCCTCCTCTCCTCCCACCTCCCTCCAGCCCATGCTCCCTCCTCTCCTCTCCACCTCCCTCCAGCCCATGCCCCTCCTCTCCTCTCCACCTCCCCTCTAGCCCATGCTCTCCTCCTCTCCACCTCCCTCCAGCCCATGCCCCTCTCCACCTCCCTCCAGCCCATGCTCTCTCCTCTCCACCTCCCTCCAGCCCATGCCCCTCCTCTCCTCTCCACCTCCCTCCAGCCCATGCCCTCCTCTCCTCTCCACCTCCTCCAGCTCATGCCCTCCTCTCCTCTCCACCTCCCTCCAGCCCATGCTCTCCTCTCCTCTCCACCTCCTCCAGCCCATGCCCCTCCTCCACCTCCCTCCAGCCCATGCTCTCCTCTCTCCTCCACCTCCCTCCAGCCCATGCCCTCCTCTCCTCTCCACCTCCCTCCAGCCCATGCCCCTCCTCTCCACCTCCCTCCAGCCCATGCCCTCCTCTCCTCTCCACCTCCCTCCAGCCCATGCCCCTCCTCTCCTCTCCACCTCCCTCCAGCCCATGCCCCTCCTCTCCACCTCCCTCCAGCCCATGCCCCTCCTCTCCTCTCCACCTCCCTCTAGCCCATGCTCTCCTCTCCTCTCCACCTCCCTCTCCTAGCCCATGCCTCCTCTCTCTCCACCTCCCTCTAGCCCATGCCTCCTCTCCTCTCCACCTCCCTCCAGCCCATGCCCCTCCTCTCCTCTCCACCTCCCTCTAGCCCATGCCCTCCTCTCTCCTCTCCACCTCCCTCCAGCCCATGCCCCTCCTCTCCTCTCCACCTCCCCTCTAGCCCATGCCCCTCCTCTCCTCTTCCACCTCCCTCCAGCCCATGCCCCTCCTCTCCTCTCCACCTCCCTCTAGCCCATGCCCCTCCTCTCCTCTCCCACCTCCCTCTAGCCCATGCCCCTCCTCTCTCTCCACCTCCCTCTAGCCCATGCCTCCTCTCCTCTCCACCTCCCTCCAGCCCATGCCCCTCTCTCTCCACCTCCCTCTCCCATGCCTCCTCTCTCCAGCCCATGCTCTCCTCTCCTCTCCACCTCCCTCCAGCCCATGCCTCCTCTCCTCTCCACCTCCCCTCCAGCCCATGCCCCTCCTCTCCTCTCCACCTCCCTCCAGCCCATGCCCCTCCTCTCCTCTCCACCTCCCTCCAGCCCATGCCCCTCCTCTCCACCTCCCTCTCCCATGCTCTCCTCTCCCTCCACCTCCCCTCCAGCCCATGCCCCTCCTCTCCTCTCCACCTCCCTCCAGCCCATGCCCCTCCTCTCTCTCCACCTCCCTCCAGCCCATGCCCCTCCTCTCCCTCCACCTCCCTCCAGCCCATGCCACCTCCCTCCAGCCCATGCCCCTCCTCTCTCCACCTCCCTCCAGCCCATGCCCCCTCCTCTCCTCTCCACCTCCCTCCAGCCCATGCTCTCCTCTCCTCTCCACCTCCCTCCAGCCCATGCTCCCTCTCTCTCTCCACCTCCCTCCAGCCCATGCCCTCCCTCTCCACCTCCCTCCAGCCCTTGCCCCTCCTCTCCACTCCCTCCCTCTAGCCCATGCCCCTCCTCTCCTCTCCACCTCCCTCCAGCCCATGCCCCTCCTCTCTCTCCACCTCCCTCTAGCCCATGCCCCTCCTCTCCTCTCCACCTCCCTCCAGCCCATGCCCCTCCTCTCCTCTCCACCTCCCTCTAGCCCATGCTCTCCTCTCCTCTCCACCTCCCTCTAGCCCATGCCCCTCCTCTCCTCTCCACCTCCCTCTAGCCCATGCCCCTCCTCTCCTCTCCACCTCCCTCTAGCCCATGCCCCTCCTCTCCTCTCCACCTCCCTCTAGCCCATGCCCCTCCTCTCCACCTCCCTCTAGCCCATGCTCTCCTCTCCTCTCCTCTCCACCTCCCTCTAGCCCATGCCCCTCCTCTCCTCTCCACCTCCCTCCAGCCCATGCCCCTCCTCTCCACCTCCCTCTAGCCCATGCTCTCCTCTCCTCTCCACCTCCCTCCAGCTCATGCTCTCCTCTCCACCTCCCTCCAGCCCATGCCCCTCCTCTCCTCTCCACCTCCCTCTAGCCCATGCTCTCCTCTCCTCTCCACCTCCCTCCAGCTCATGCTCTCCTCTCCACCTCCCTCCAGCCCATGCCCCTCCTCTCCTCTCCACCTCCCTCCAGCCCATGCTCTCCTCTCCTCTCCACCTCCCTCCAGCCCATGCCCCTCCTCTCCTCTCCACCTCCCTCCAGCCCATGCCCCTCCTCTCCACCTCCCTCCAGCCCATGCCCCTCCTCTCCTCTCCACCTCCCTCCAGCCCATGCCCCTCCTCTCCTCTCCACATCCCTCTAGCCCATGCCCCTCCTCTCCTCTCCACCTCCCTCCAGCCCATGCCCCTCCTCCCCTCCTCCCCTCCCTCTAGCCCACATATGTCAGAGTCAAGGCCCGCGGGCCACATCCGGCCCGCAAGAAGGTTTTTTACGGCCCCTGGGATGATCTTGATTTATTATTAGAACCGGCCCGCAGCAAGCCGGCAGCCCGCAGATCTTTTACACGCACCAATACTACATTTCCCACAATGCAAAGGTGACGCACCGAGCAGTAGGCTGCTTCATTTCAATATTTATTGGCACAGCAGTCGTCAGCATCACAGTAAAATTAACTTTCAGATACCCATCAAAAATGGCAAAACGGAAGGTGGATACTGAGAACCGGGGGTTTCAAACAAGGTGGGAGTCGGAGTATATGTTCACGAAGGTAGCTGGAAAACCTGTGTGTCTTCTGTGTGGAGAAAGTGTGGCGGTACTGAAAGAGTATAATCTGAGACGACATTATGAAACGAAACACGCGGACAAAAACAAGAATATGGACATGGAACAAAGGCTACAAAAGGCAGAGGAATTAAAACGAGGCCTCAAATCTCGACAGGCTCTGTTCAAAAAAGCCAAATCACAAGGCCAGGCTGCTGTCAAGGCCAGTTTTATTTTGGCAGAAGAGATCGCTAAATCAGCCCGGCCATTTACGGAGGGGATTTCATCAAAAACTGCATGATTAAAGTTTGTGACGAAGTTTGCCCAGAAAAAAAGGCAACTCTTTTTAAATGTGAGTCTGAGCAGAAACACCATTGCCGAGAGAGTAGACCAGTTGTCCATCAATCTAAAAGAGCAGCTTGTGAAAAAGGGAAAAGATTTTTGCATATTCCTTGGCTGTGGATGAGAGCACCGACATTTCTGACATTGCCCAGTTGTCAATTTTCATCCGCGGAGTGGACTCCAACCTAAAGCGTGACAGAGGAGTTTTTGGCTTTACGTCCTATGCATGGCACAACTACGGGCATGATTTGTATGAAGAGGTGTCAAGATGTGTAAATGAGATGGAGCTGCCTTGGGAAAAACTCGTGGGTTTGACAACCGACGGAGCACCTGCGATGTGTGGACACAGGAGCGGACTGGTGGCGAAGATACGGGAAAAGATGCAAGAGGAAAACGCGACAGGTGAGCTGACAGCTTATCATTGTATCATACACCAGGAAGCGTTGTGCGGTAAAGCCTTGAAAATGGAGCATGTAATGAGCATCATCACGCGCACAGTTAACTTTATCAGAGCCAAAGGTTTGAATCACCGCCAGTTCAAGGCATTTCTGACGGAGTTAGAAACGGAGCATGGTGATTTGCCTTATCACACAGAGGTGCGATGGCTAAGCCAGGGAAAGGTGCTTCAAAGATGTTTCGAGCTTCGTGAGGAGATTTGTCTGTTCTTGGACAGCAAAGGGAAAGACACAACACAACTCCGAGACGAAATGTTTCTGTGTGAAATGGCTTTTCTGTGTGACATTACGAGTCATCTGAATGCAATAAACTTGCAGCTGCAGGGTCGGGATCGTGTCATCTCTGATATGTACAGTACAGTGAAGGCATTTAAAACCAAACTGACTCTGTGGGAGACGCAGATGCGGAAAGAAAATTTGAGCCACTTTCCCAGCTGCCAGACCATGAAAGAGAAGCTCTCTACCAGTGCGTTCCCGAGCACACAGTTGGCTGATAAAATAGGTATGCTTGCCGCTGACTTTCGACGCCGATTTGCTGACTTTGAAGCACAAAAAAGCAGGTTGGAACTGCTCGGTAACCCATTTGCTGTTGACGTGGAAAGCTCACCACCAAACCTCCAAATGGAGTTGATTGACCTCCAATGCAATGATGCACTGAGGGCAAAATATGCGGCAGTGGGTGCTGCGGAGTTCGCCCGTTTCCTCCCGGCACAATGCCCCAGCTGCGCATCCAGGCTGCTCAAACGTTGTCTATGTTTGGCAGCACATACCTGTGTGAACAACTGTTTTCTTTGATGAACCTGAACAAAACATCACACAGAAGTCGACTTACTGCTGAACACCTCCACTCAATTCTGAGGATTTCTTCAGCTCAGAGCCTTACCCGAACATTGATGAACTTGTGGAAAAGATGGGACACCACCAAGTATCACCCTCAACCTCAAACAAGTGAACATTACTGTGCAATCACATATTTAGAGTTTTTACTCAGTTCAAGTTTAAAAGTTCAAATTTAATATTTGTTTTCACTGCATGTTACTTCTCCTTAAACAAAGTGTTGTTTTTGATTAATAGATTTTTGCACTTTATTTTTTGTATTTCAATCCAATTATATTTTAAAAATATTTCAGTTGAGTGGATGATAGAAAATTGCTATTATTGTTTTTTCTTTGAAGTAAATTTAGCCCACTTTTGCTAAAATAGAAAATATAGTCTACTGATGGTGCCTTGAATACCGGTTTCTTTCATTTAATGTTCATGTTATGGGGATATTTATATAAAGGAAATTTGTCTTTTGTGTCTGTTGAAAATTAAAGATTACTGACAGAGCCATAAGAAAATATTGCTTTATTTATCTGATCATATTGTAATATATTTGTTAGGTTTTCAGTAGGTTCAATTAGGTTCACTAGACTATATGCGTCATTTAAAAATTTTTCAATGAACATTCGAACAGTCCGGCCCTCGTCTTGTAGCTGATTTTTTTATTTGGCCCTCCGTCCATTTGACTTTGACACCCCTGCTCTAGCCCATACCCCTCCTCTCCACCTCCCTCCAGCCCATGCCCCTCCTCTCCTCTCCACCTCCCTCTAGCCCATGCCCCTCCTCTCCTCTCCACCTCCCTCCAGCCCATGCTCTCCTCTCCTCTCCACCTCCCTCCAGCCCATGCCCCTCCTCTCCTCCTCCCTCCAGCCCATACCCCTCCTCTCCTCTCCACCTCCCTCCAGCCCATGCCCCTCCTCTCCTCTCCACCTCCCTCCAGCCCATGCCCCTCCTCTCCACCTCCCTCCAGCCCATGCCCCTCCTCTCCTCTCCACCTCCCTCCAGCCCATGCCCCTCCTCTCCTCTCCACCTCCCTCTAGCCCATGCCCCTCCTCTCCTCTCCACCTCCCTCCAGCCCATGCCCCTCCTCTCCTCTCCACCTCCCTCTAGCCCATACCCCTCCTCTCCTCTCCACCTCCCTCCAGCCCCTCTACCCTGTAAGCTGCTGGAGTTTCTTTTTCTGGCTGTGGCAGATCCTCGGCCACTTCCTTCCAGGCCCCGGGGCTGCTGGGAGATTACCTGGCCCCGAGGGCCAATCAGGAAGGCCCACGCCACCAGCCACTTAGTTTAGACACACCGTCCACTGGCTCAAACTATTACCACCTTGCTAAGTATCTCCTGGCGCTGTGCCAGCTGCTCTGTGTGAGTGTCTGCATGTATTTACTGTATGAACAGAGATGGTGTGTGTGTGAGAAAGATCAGTATCTCACTGACCGAGGTCCTCTTCCGAAGCCTACACGCGTGTCCTTAATGTCATCTTCACATCACAAGAGCAATGGTACCGATGTGCTATTTTCAGTCCAAATGAACCCTTAAAAGCAGCCTCTTTGTCAGTTATCATATGTTGACTGGTTTACAGCCAGCTTTCCTATAGAAATCAGACCTGGGTCCAAGTACTATTTATTTTCATTAAAATGCCTGAGTATTTTATTGAGCCTGCTGCAGAGTGCCAAATGGACGAGGTTTACACTTTGGTTCCAACGCGCCAGGCAAGCTCAGTCAAGTGCAGCTAAATCATTTGGAAGAAAAGCTAATACTATTTGAACCATGGTCTGATAGAAGTCACACTGTTTGTTCCTTCTGGACCAGCACGTAATACAATCCATCAGGTCATATGGAATCATAAGGACCTGATGACCTGTACGTGGTGAGAGATTAGCTAGATCTACAGGACTCCAGCATAACAGGCTATCGGACAGACTATGTGGCTGTACAGACCAATGAATGATGGATATGTATGGACTAGACAATGTATAGACCCACAGGTCAATCACAGCTGGTTGTGCTGTGGCAGAGACCTATGGAATTTTTTGTATTTTGTCACTGAAGCAGTCAGGTAGAACAGTGGTCAGACAGATGTGGACACAGTGATGAGTTTGTGTTACTCTGTCACTCCTGGTACAGAGGGTAACATTACCCCCAGCTGTGATATGCTGTGAGATGTTTAACCGGATTGTGCAACATTTTGGCGATGAAGTCCTTTTTTCTACTTACTCAGAGAAAGTGCTTGCCTTTGACTGAAATAGGTCCCGGTACTCATTTTGTTTACATTTAGGTGCATGAGCGTCACAATACTTCTGAGCTAATATTATCCAAGAGGAACAGGAGCTCAAGCAGTAGAACATTTGACGTGCCGGTACTCAGCTCCGGCGAGCTTCTGCCCAAGTCAAGCACTTCTCAGAGACCATTGTTTTGTCCCTGTGTATTGTTTAATAAAGGAAGTTTAAGGTAGTTTCTAGATCAACTGCTAGCATTAACACAATGACTGGAAGTCTACAGGGACAGCTTGCGTGTACTATCCCTTTAATGGTGATGCCATGGAAGCAGGAAACAACACGTGAGATGGGGAATCTAGTTCCAACACACCAATGATCATTTCCAAGTCAATATGAGACTGCATCTCTAATCAACAGTTATGTGCCTGGCTTCCTTTACCCTCATTTCTTTGTAGTTTCTCTGTCACCCTCCTCTCATCCTCCTTCTCCTTCTTCCCATCTCTCTCAACTTCCCTGCCCAGCTGTTCTTCATTGCCCAACATATCTCCTTAACCCACATATTCTTCTCTCCTCCCCCAAATCCTCACCTCCAAACCTTCCTCCACCTCCCTCCTGATACCTTACCTCCTTTTTTCTCCCCCTACCTTCTGACCAATACATCCCATTTCATTTCTAGATCACTAGAGTGCTGGAGCATTTCACTCTACCTCCAGGCAGAGGCCCTGGGCCTGGGAGGTGAGGGGCAAGGGCGGGCTGCCGCGCGGCTGCATCTGCTGGGTCACGGCACTGTGGATGGTGAAGGCGCTCTGGAAGTCCTCCTTGTGCAGCATGCCCAGCACCAGAGCCACGTCGGCCTGCGATTGGGTGTCCACTAGGCAGCTCTGCACCCGTCGTAGGGCCTCCAGCAGATCTTCCAGCTCTGGGGAGAGAAAAGTAGGGAGAGAAAATCAAAAAGTATTCGTCATATTCACAGGATACACTGGGGTGTAAACGGTGCAATGAAATGCTTTACTTGCGAACTACATCTCAACAGTGCAGTAAAATATCAAAAGAAGTCCAAATTTAAATCTCAACAATAACACCATAATGCAATACGTGGTAAAGGTGCAATACAAAGAAGGCAATAAGCAATATAAAACAATTAGAAAAAGAGGTTGATTAGGCTCAACTGCCTAATTTCCAGTATCATTCATCTCTGTGTGAGGAGTTGTTTACTAGGGCCAGAGAGAGAGAGAGGTTCATTCATCTCTGTGTGAGGAGTTGTTTACTAGGGCCAGAGAGAGAGAGGTTCATACATCTCTGTGTGAGGAGTTGTTTACTAGGGCCAGAGAGAGAGAGGTTCATTCATCTCTGTGTGAGGAGTTGTTTACTAGGGCCAGAGAGAGAGAGAGGTTCATTCATCTCTGTGTGAGGAGTTGTTTACTAGGGCCAGAGAGAGAGAGAGGTTCATTCATCTCTGTGTGAGGAGTTGTTTACTAGGGCCAGAGAGAGAGAGAGGTTCATTCATCTCTGTGTGAGGAGTTGTTTACTAGGGCCAGAGAGAGAGAGGTTCATTCATCTCTGTGTGAGGAGTTGTTTACTAGGGCCAGAGAGAGAGAGAGGTTCATTCATCTCTGTGTGAGGAGTTGTTTACTAGGGCCAGAGAGAGAGAGAGGTTCATTCATCTCTGTGTGAGGAGTTGTTTACTAGGGCCAGAGAGAGAGAGAGAGGTTCATTCATCTCTGTGTGAGGAGTTGTTTACTAGGGCCAGAGAGAGAGAGAGGTTCATTCATCTCTGTGTGAGGAGTTGTTTACTAGGGCCAGAGAGAGAGAGAGGTTCATTCATCTCTGTGTGAGGAGTTGTTTACTAGGGCCAGAGAGAGAGAGAGAGAGAGGTTAATTCATCTCTGTGTGAGGAGTTGTTTACTAGGGCCAGAGAGAGAGAGAGGTTCAATATGCTCTTACCTCCTGTAATGCCTGTGACCTTTGACATTCAGACCAAAGTGGTACGTTTGTCCACAAGGAATTTTCAGAAAGTAAAATCACATGTCTCACGGTTTCAAACCTCTCTGGCGCTAGCAAGCGCTTGCTCACACAGAGACAGCGTGGGAATTTTAAAGTCACGTTACTAATGGGATATTGTCATGCCAAAGTCAATTCTGGTGCCAAAACCTGTTTGGGGTTGTGCACCAGTGGGATTCTGCACCCAGACAGGATTTGACATCTGCATCAAGTTTGGCCTGAAGGTACCACCTACATATAGTGACTCTGAGGAGCACTGTGACACCAGGGGAAAGGGGGGCTAAAGCATTGCTTACACGGCCCTCCCTACTGTTCTAAATCAGCAGGTGTTCTGTTTAACTGACCAGGTACATGGATTAAGACATGGATTTCATATAAACCACAGATTACAGCAGCTTACTTGATTAATGTTATCTAGACAGTGATCTCCTAAAGGGGCGTTTACCTGAGATAAGAAGAAGCAGGGAGTGTGTGTGTGTGTGTGTGTGCGCGCATGTGCATGTCCCCCCCACTAAAACCGGTCAGCAGCAACAACCACAACCTACTGTCTCCTCTAAGGCTAACCAACTGACATGAAAACAAATGATCTGAGGAACCATTTGGTTTCACCTCACAAAATATATTAAATTCACTTCAAATCAAAATTCCAATCAAATGAAATTGTATTGGTCACATACACATATTTAGCAAATGTTATTGTGGGTGTAGTGATTCACACGAAACGATTCACAACGATACACACAAATGTAAAATAATGGAGTTAAAAAATATATAAATATTAGATTGAGCAATGTCAGAGTGGCATTGACTAAAATACAGCAGAATAGAATACAGTATTTACATATGAGTTGAGTAAAGCAGTATGTAAACATTATTAAAGTGACTAGTGTTCCATTATTAAAGTGGCCAGTATGTATATAAGGTGCAGGGTTACATGACAGGGTGGAAGCCAGCTAGTGATGGCTATTTAACAGTTTGATGGGCTTGAGATAGAAGCTGTTTTCCCAGTCTCTCTGTCCCAGCTTTGATGCACCTGTACTGACCTCGCCTTCTGGATGATAGCGGGGTGAACAGGCCGTGGCTCGGGTGGTTGATGTCCTTGATGATCTTTTAGGTCTTCCTGTGACATCGGGGGTGTAGGTGTCCTGCAGGGCAGGTAGTTTGACCCCGGTGATGCATTGGGCTGACCGCACCACCCTTTGGAGAGCCCTGCGGTTGAGGGCGGTGCAGTTGCCATACCAGGCATTGATACAGCCCGACAGAATGCTCTCAATTGTGCATCTGTAAGAGTTTGTGAGGGTTTTAGGGGTGAAGCCAAATTTCTTCAGCCTCCTGAGGTTGAAGAGACGCTGTTGCGCCTTGTTCACTACACTGTCTGTGTGGGTGGACCATTTCAGATCGTCAGTGATGTGTACGCCACGAAACTTGAAACTTTACACCTTCTCCACTGCGGTCACATTGATGTGGACAGGGGCGAGCTCCATCCACTGTTTCCTGAAGTCCACGATCAGCTCCTTTGTTTTGTTCATGTTGAGTGAGAGGGTACTTTCCTGGCACCACTCTCCCAGGGCCCTCACCTCCTCCCTGCAGGCTGTCTCGTCATTGTTGGTAATCTGGCCTACTACTGTTGTCACGTTCGTCGTAATGAGTAGACCAAGACACAGCATGAATAGAGTTCCACATATTTTTAATACACTGAAACTCACCAAAACAAAACAATAAAGCATAAACGAAACGTGAAGCTACTGATGTGCACTCAGGCAACTCTATGTAGACAAGATCCCACAAACACAAATGAGGAAAGGGCTACCTAAATATGATCCCCAATCAGAGACAACGATAAACAGCTGTCTCTGATTGGGAACCATATCAGGCCAACATAGACATACAAAAAACCTAGATGACCCACCCTAGTCACTATCACGCCCCAACCAACAGAGAATAAACAGCTTACTATGGTCAGGGCGTGACAACTGTTGTGTCGTCTGCAAACTTGATTGAGTTGGAGGCGTGCGTGCGTGGCCATGCAGTAATGGGTGAACAGTGAGTACAGGAGTGGACTGAGCACGCACCCTTGTGGGGCCCCTGTGTTGAGGTTCAGCGAATTGGAGGTGTTGTTTCCTACCCAGTTGCACAGGGTGGGGTTCAGACCCAGGGCCCCGAGCGTAATGATGAGCTTGGAGGGTACTATGGTGTTGAATGCTGAGCTATAAATAAATTACTCAACACTAGTGAGACTCATGTCGCCTACGGAAGGCCTACACTATATTGAAAAATATGACGTGACTGCGCCAATAATTACATATTGTCACGTGTGCTCCCTCTCCGGCCTCTAGGTCACCAGGCTGGTCGTTATGGCGTACACCTGTCACCATCGTTACACGCACCTGCGCGTCATCAGACTCACCTGGTCTTCATCACTTCCCTGATTACCTTCCTATATATGTCACTCCCGTTGGTTCCTTCCCTATATGTCACTCCCGTTGGTTCCTTCCCTGTATATGACACTCCCGTTGGTTCCTTCCCTATATATGTCACTCCCGTTGGTTCCTTCCCTATATATGTCACTCCCGTTGGTTCCTTCCCTATATATGTCACTCCCATTGGTTCCTTCCCTATATATGTCTCTCCCATTGGTTCCTTCCCTATATTTGTCACCCATTGGTTCCTTCCCTATATATGTCACTCCCATTGGTTCCTTCCCTATATATGTCACTCCCGTTGGTTCCTTCCCTATATATGTCACTCCCGTTGGTTCCTTCCCTATATATGCCACTCCCGTTGGTTCCTTCCCTATATAAGTTGCTCCCGACACCACTTCTTATACCACCTTCATATGATTTACAATCACCCTCCAATGAAACAGATATATTTCAGGCCTACATGTGCAATGCCAGAATGAGAATACCTCTGAAAAATTGACTTCCAAACATAAGTTTTTCACTCCAAATGGATCCATCCTCTTTACCAGTGTTGAGGGGAGTGAGTGACTTCCATGTGACTAAATGGAGGGAGCCTTTCCATTGACATTCACTTTTAATCCCCCATCCTCACACCATCAATGGCCCTGGCTCAGCCCTTTCCTTGCCCACTGTTCTGACTCCTTTGTTTCACAGAATCCTTATGATAGTTCCCAACACCTCTATTGTTCTTCTCACAGAGGTACCCCCATCCCCTCTCACCCTCGCCTCCACCTACACCTTTGCCTCCCCCTCCCTTCATTAACTCATGATTCTACTCACCCGCAGCCGTGTCCCCACCAGGCAGGGGGCTCCCATCCTTGGTCTCCTTGCCTGCCTCAGGCGCTTCGAACGTGGGGTTGTCGATACCCGTCTTGGCTGGGTTCTGGGCCAACTTCTTGAGCCTGAGCGAGGCGTTGACATCGATTTCATGCTTCCCTTTGTTGGCGTCCTCCTCCCGCTTCCTCCTCAGCTCTTCCTGGTACTGCTGCATCCTCTCCATCTGGGCGCTGCTGCGGGAACCCTGCACCATGCTGCTAACAGTCCCCACCACCCGGTCCCCAGGGGGGACATCCACAGCCCTCTCTCTCTGCTGCAGCTTGGCTCCACTCCCAGGACCCTCCGCGCCATTTACAGGCCCCATTGGGTCCTCTGTTACATATCCGGGTCCTCCGTTCTGGTGAGAAGTGATCATCCCTGCTCCGGGAGTCTGACCCTGGCCTACACCTGTGTGTGTTGATAGGGCAATGTCCACTATGAAGGCCTGAGGCTAGGACTCTTCACTGCAACAGGGGCCATAGCACTTCAACTGGGACAGTTGTCTTCAGGTGGTGAGCAGGTTCTGAAATGCATAAGCAGGGTTAGGATGGAGCAGCAGCATTACCACTGTTCTCGTCTTGTGAGCCATAATGTGAAGTCTTGTGATAGCTAGCTAGCTAGCTAGGCCTATGCAATTTGATGAGAGGCTACCAACATTTACCTACCTCCTTCTTATCAAATTTACACTATTCATTATTACAGCCACAATATATTTGTTATGTACTCCAGGGGTCTCAAACGGGTGGCATACAGTACACAGCATTTACTATGACAGCTGTGGTCACGGACCGCAGCCGTCATAGTAAATGCTGTGTCCTGCATCGTCTACTGTTTCTGCCGATTTTGACGGCAAAGAATTACACCACAGCCCTCCGGACCTTACTACCAGAACCAAGGCACAGCAACACACCACAGCCCTCCGGACCTTACTACCAGAACCAAGGCACAGCAACACACCACAGCCCTCCGGACCTTACTACCAGAACCAAGGCACAGCAACACACCACAGCCCTCCGGACCTTACTACCAGAACCAAGGCACAGCAACACACCACAGCCCTCCGGACCTTACTACCAGAACCAAGGCACAGCAACACACCACAGCCCTCCGGACCTTACTACCAGAACCAAGGCACAGCAACACACCACAGCCCTCCGGACCTTACTACCAGAACCAAGGCACAGCAACACACCACAGCCCTCCGGACCTTACTACCAGAACCAAGGCACAGCAACACACCACAGCCCTCTGGACCTTACTACCAGAACCAAGGCACAGCAACACACCACAGCCCTCCGGACCTTACTACCAGAACCAAGGCAAATAAATACACCACAACCCTCCGGACCTTACTACCAGAACCAAGGCACAGCAACACACCACAGCCCTCCGGACCTTACTACCAGAACCAAGGCACAGCAACACACCACAGCCCTCCGGACCTTACTACCAGAACCAAGGCAAATAAATACACCACAACCCTCCGGACCTTACTACCAGAACCAAGGCAAATAAATACACCACAACCCTCCGGACCTTACTACCAGAACCAAGGCAAATAAATACACCACAGCCCTCCGGACCTTACTACCAGAACCAAGGCACAGCAACACACCACAGCCCTCTGGACCTTGCTACCAGAACCAAGGCACAGCAACACACCACAGCCCTCCGGACCTTACTACCAGAACCAAGGCACAGCAACACACCACAGCCCTCCGGACCTTACTACCAGAACCAAGGCACAGCAACACACCACAGCCCTCCGGACCTTACTACCAGAACCAAGGCACAGCAACACACCACAGCCCTCCAAACCTTACTACCAGAACCAAGGCACAGCAACACACCACAGGCCTCCGGACCTTACTATCAGAACCAAGGCACAGCAACACACCACAGCCCTCTGGACCTCGGTGAACACATAATTTGGCCCCTGGGCAAAATAAGTTTGAGACACCAGATATACACTATTCATGTTCTGATGTTCAATTTTGCACATGGTACATTAGACCAGTATATTTACGCCTAAAGGTCCAGACAGTAATAACCAACCTGGTTACCTAACCCTGATCTTTGATTACCTATCGCATCTAGTATATATACCTTACTAGTAGAACCACCTAGTATATACATTACTACCAGAACCACCTACTACATGCATTACTACCAGAACCACCTACTATATACCTAACCACCATTTTATCCTCCCTCCTCCTAGTTTACAATCAACAGAAGAGCTAATCTAACTCCACACATGGCAACCTCCCTGGCCTGCCCTCACTTTCCTGTCCCAATCCCTTGAGTCCCCATCCCTGTCTGTCCCCACCTGTCCTTGCCTGAATATCTCTCTGTCATCTAATACCCCCTCACATCTTTGCTCCCTGGGTCCTTCAGGCTGATTTTATTCATCTACAGTCATTATAGGGATATAAAATGTGACAGGAAGTGCATCATAATGCATTCAACCAGAACCTGTATATTACGAGTATACAACCAACCTGATCTGCCATTGCTGCTGTGGATTACAATCTATTTTAAGGATGTTACCCAGTATTAATCTGGATTAACCAACTATATGATTGTATGACTATGAGATGTTCACTAGGGAAATAAAGTGAGCTGGTGTGTGTACACCATACTCAAGGGCAACTGAACTTGCAAGTGTTTTTTTAAAGGACAAATTGTATAATGATTTTTCTTCAGAAAGAGACAAAGGATGAGGAGCAAGTGATTTTTTTGTGTGAGGATTATGTGCATGTCAAGATGCAAGGAAAACGTTCTCACAAAGCCAAAGTTTTGTCTGGTTAGGGACAGTAGAATGGAGAAGCAAAAAGCTAGGAATGTTACTCAGGGAGTGTATGGGGCGTTTCAATACACAAACATCAGCTGGCTCTCAAAATGTCCACCCAACCCAATCAAGACCCAGTCAGACCTGATGCTGCAAGGGAACTACATAAATAATGAAGCAAACAGTATTGTCTAGAACTAACATGAATGACAAAGGAAAGTAAAATGGCTTGAACAGGAAATGACATGTCATCAATGTAATAATTCAAGATGTTTTGGGGCAGTTCTCAGCTTTTCTTGGACAGACACCTCTGAAGTTCCTTCTGTCAGAGAGAGGCAGCCAGCCACGACAAACACACATGGCAATCCTAACCCCTTCACCCCCGGGACCAGCTAATCATGTCTGGCAGGTCTACTCTCTCCCCCTCCCCCTAATACTCTACCTCTCTTCTCCCCCTCCCGTATCTAGGTATTTAGCACTGTTTAGAGCACAGCGAGGCTGACAAACAATACAGACGGCCACAGTGAGCCACCAGCACCATCTGTTCCTCTCCCATGGGTTTGGTTAAGCCTGGGGAGGAAGCATCTCGTGGTCTAATGTAGTTCTGCAGGCTTCAGCTCTGTCAGCAGCATGACACTGAGGAGAGACCATGGGAGCTGGCATAGGTTCTGATGAGATTACTTTGTGTAAATTAAGCTTTGAACGGACACACACACACACAAACACGCACGAATACACACCCTTTGTGGGGGTAACTTTATCCTAAAAGTAGGCATAAATTTGATTATCTTCACTCATATAATTTATAAGTGTAGAAAATGAGTTCACCAACAGTAGGTCCTAGACTAGACCGTATGGCTCTGGGCTCATCTGTGGCTGTAATTACACTAGCTCCTAGCTTACTGATTCATTGAGGAGGAAGTTGATAAGAGGGGCCCCTTTAGGAAAACAGGTTCAAATTGGTGGCTAATTAAATACTGTTCCTTACAGCTGGTGGCTAGGCTACTTGTTAGAGTGACTAATCACTGATGCCCCGGAGTCAATTGTTTAAGTCTGTTTTAAATGGCTTTAAATGTCAGGTGGACTCATGAGTCAAAAGGGTGACGAAAAAAGAAAGGTTTTCAACTTTGGCCTCCGAAATGTAGATACATAGAAATGTATCTATATAATTAATTTAGGCTACAGAAGAACATCCATGTTTTCATCGTTAAAATAAGTCATTCTTAGAGTTACTTCGATAACTGAGAGCTTTCACTGCTGGCTAAAACTATTATTAAATGTCTATTCAACACGTTAAAATAGCGGGGCTACTACTGGAAGCAACATGTTCTCATAACATGGATAGCAGCACTACAACAAATATAGCCTCACATTGGAGTGCAGATATGTCCTGTACTGTTTCAATTGTGATAAACATCAACTTTAACGTGTGAAATACAGCAACATTTGATATAAGTTAAATTGATGCAGTTGTAGGCTTGTGATTTTGGTGTTTGTGATTGCTTTAATAGAAACGTTCGAATACCAACCGCGAGATGGTCATTACACACACACATACACACACAAAGTGCACCGATACTGTTGGCGAACTTAGTTTTCAATAAATGTTTCTAGATAATCCGATCGGACTCAACCGTCTTAAATCTAATAAGTCTACTCACCGCTTCCATGTCTTAAAAAAAAAATGAATCCCGCAATGGTTCTAAAATACTCTGTTCTTTTGCCCACATAACATGTTCAAGATGAGCGTATCGTCTTTATTCTTCTCGCTGGTTGATCGCACTTAGCGGGTGTGTGGTGAGTTGGGACAGCTTGCATCATTGCAGAGTAACTGCGCATGATGTTTGAGCGTCTCCCAGGCAACTCCACGGCGCCAATGACTTTACCATATCAATGGTCATGAGCGACAGTGTTTGTCTTTCAATAGCATGTGATAACATCACATCCTATTCCACAAATAGTGAACTACTTTTAGCTGGATATAAAAAGCCAATATATAGGATAAATAAATAAAGATAATTAGTAGAGTTATGGAGAATAGACTGTACAGTGTGCACCTCACGATCATATGTGACTAGTAGAATGATAGTTACTTTACCTGCTGTGCGCATTAAACGTCCATAAAGAAAGGACGCAATTGACCCTAAAATTAAACAAGGGATCAAAAATGTCATAATTTCGAAAACATTTTTCTATCCTTCTGAAATGTAAGGACTTTGTCTAGTTACAGACACACTATTCACCATGATTTATGTGTTAATACAGAGAAATGAAAAACAATACATCTTGCATAGGCCTACAACCCTGTTTGCAAAGAGCACTCTGGAGACCGGCATCCCGCCAGCGTGGTGCCGCCGTGCGACAGCTTTTTTGCCCATCACCTCACCGCTCACGTACACTAGGGGGCGGCACTCCTGACAAAACCAGAAAACCAGGCTGTGGTCTTGTGAAACAGTGGATGTAAAGAGTCTAGCTAGCTAAAACCTTACAAAAAAAGATTGCCGTTTTTAAACTGCAGCAAAAAGTGCACTAACTACAGTTGATGGTTGTATTTTGGACACAAACATTTCAGAATAACTTGTTCTCAACTAGCCTACCTGGTTAAATAAACTAAATGCACTTCAAAACAAGGGTGTTATTTTGGACTGGCTGTTATGTTTTTTCGTAAGGAAAGCGTTTACTGCAAATTAAATGTACCATTTTGTAAACTTGCCTTGCTGATATTTGCCATGCAATGCAGTTGAAGTAATGTAGCTAGCTAATTATGTTCTTGCTTATTGTGTAGTGGATTATAAAAATACCTGTATGCCTATGGATGTCACTAGCTATTTAGCCGATCTGTATATGGACCCTAAAACATTTGGTATAAATATGAGTTCAGAACAGTGGTTTTAATTGCTTCTACCAATTAATCATTAATCCCCCAAAAATTGCAGAAAATGACTGTTACATGTTAATCTTATAAAGTCAACATTAGCTAGCTAGCTATGAACCTCAGCTATCATGGCCGGTTGTATGGACTTTAAATGGCATCAATGAAGCCTATCGATTGAGGAGAATATGATTTAACTTTATTGTGCCAAGGATGCAAGTCGTATATACATGTAGTTATTTCCAAGCATGAGTTCCCCCACATTGTAGCCTGTCATTGAATATAATCTCTGATCATGTACTCTACCTTGGCAAATAAAGGTGTGGTTCGGGTATGAATGTCTGTGAGACATTATTTTTCAGTCATATCCAATACGAGGAGTATCAAACTCCAGTATTTGAATGATGCTGTGTCTGCATGTATGTCTTACAATTATACACTTCAACAGGGTTTACCAATCCTGGTCCTGGGACATCAATGGGTACACATTGAACTCTGCAATAGACTGGAACACATGATTTAACTAGTTAAAGGCTGATTTGTAATTCATACATACAGAACCAGAATTTAAAAAACAGTACACTACACTTCCTATGCATCATGTAAATACTCTAAAACAGGTGCATCTCACAATCTAATTTCCTCAATCTCCATTGATCTGAGGACACAGGATATGTGTAGTATTTCATCAAATGAGAGACTTCATTTCAACCAGCAGAGAATGAGAACAAATTCCAGTAGAGAATTCTTTACTAAAAGAAGTTCATTATCCAAGTGTTATAAATACATAATACATGCATTATAAATATTATAATATTATATTATCAATACAAGTTCAATCTGTACTTCAATGCACATCTGGTATGCACTATAACAACAGAGGAAGAAAGATGAGGTGGGGAGAGGGGTGCGAAAAAAAGTGTCAAAGACAGAAAGAGAAAGAGGTCAGAACAGAGGAGCCAGCATATGATTCATGAATTACAGTGTTACTAGGGATGACAGCATATGATTAATGAATTACAGTGTTAATAGGGAATAACGTATATGATTCATGAATTACAGTGTTACTAGGGATGACAGCATATGATTCATGAATTACAGTGTTACTAGGGATGACAGCATATGATTCATGACTTTACAGTGTTACTAGGGAAGACGGCATATGATTAATTAATTACAGTGCTACTAGGGAAGACAGCATATGATTAATGAATTACAGTGCTACAAAACTTTATATTCTCAGGTCCTCAAAGTTGCATAAGTGTGTCTCTAACGGTGTCTCCTAACCAGTCTCGGGCCCCTTGTTGGGGAAGTGGTGATGACGGGACTGGGGGGGTTGGCATTGTTTCTCACATCAAAAAATACCTACGGACGACAGACAGATGGAGAGAATAAAAAAAAACAAGGATTAATCATGCTTACACTGCCAGTCATCATAATCATCAGGAGGTGAAATGCACTCTGGGACTGCTACATATCTATCTGTAGTTCAATGTAAAGCATCTTTTTAATAATACTTCCTGTTGACCCCGACCAAGTGACCTCTCACCTCTGATCATGCTGTGCCCTCTGTGTCAGGCAGTTCAGAAGTGGTTCACCGACACAGCTGATATAACCTAGACCAGGTATTCCCAAACTGGGGCAATGCTGTCAGGGGCCAAATAAAAATATAGATCATATTTTCTTCTTCTTCACATTTTCAAACAGTCCATTTATATTTTTCCAACGGGGCGATACATTTGGGTGAGTGTTTTTAAATATCCTGAGTAACCTAATTTCACTGCCAAAAATACAATTAAATCATCTAGTGTTCAGCGAAATAACAACACAATGTCAAATACAGGTATCCTAGTCAAATAATTAACATCCAATCACATTAGCCATTACTCTCTTGCGGGAATTCCACTAACAGTCCGTATGTACCCAGTAGTAGCTGGTGCTCTGTACGATCTGTACTAATGGTGCAAAAGCCATGACAGGGAGACATAGTGGAGTGGTAACGCGCCTGCAAGCAGTTGCTCCCGACGCCACTTGTGTAAACAGCAGCATTCACAGAGAGGCTCTTGCTGCCAAGGGAATGCCTGACAGCTTGAAAGACGTTTTGGACACTACAGTGAAAATGGTTAACTTTGTTAAAGCAAGGCACCTGAACTCTCGTGTATTTTCTGCACTATGCAATAGTATGGGCATCGACCATGTAACACTTTTACAACATACAGAAGTGCGCTGGTTATCAAGGGCAAAGTATTGATACATTTTTTTTTCAATTGAGAGACGAGCTTAAAGTTTTCACTGACCATCATTCTCACTTGTCTGACCACCTGCATGATGACGAGTTTCTCACATGACTGGCCTATCTGGGTGATGTTTTATCCTTGCCTGAATAATCTGAATCTAGGATTACAGGGACTCTCCGCAACTATATTCAACGTGCGGGAAAAAATTGAGGCTATGATTAAGAAGTTGGAGCTCTTCTCTGTCTGCATTAACAAGGAACACAACACACAGGTCTTTCCATCATTGTAGGATTTTTTGTGTGCAACTGAACTCAAGATTACGGACAACGTCAAATGTGATAAAGCGAAGCACGAGTGAGTTGGGTGTGCAATTACGCAGGTACGTATTCAATGTTATTGCCCTACTTGCAGGCTTCTCACACAGTTCAATGGCGACAAACGTGGCAGTAATCAAATCAGTAACACATATCCACTGAGTGTACAAAACATTAAGGACACCTTCCTAAGACTCTACAAGGTATGGAAAGCGTTCCATGGTGACGCTGGCCAATGCTTCCCACAGGTGTGTCAAGTGTTATGGATGTCCTTTGGGTGGTGGACCATTCTTGATACACACAGGAAACTGTTGAACGTGAAAAACCCAGCAGCACTGCAGTTCTTGACACAAACCAGTGCGCCTGGCACCTACTACCATACCCCGTTCAAAGGCACTTAAATATTTTGTCTTCCCGTTCACCCTCTGAAAGGCACACATACACAATCCATGTGTCAATTGTCTCAAGACTTAGAAATCCTCCTTTAACCTGCCTCCTCCCCTTCATCTACACTGATTGAAGTGGATTTATAAGGGACATCTATAAGGGATCATTGGATTCACCTGGTCAGTCTATGTCATGGAAATAGGTGTCCTTAATGTTTTGTATCCTCAGTCACAGGAGGTTGGTGGCACCTTAATTTGGGAGGACGGGCTCGTGGTAATGACTGGAGCGGAATTAATGGAATGGTATCAAATGCATCAAACACATGGTTTCCATGTTTCCATTCCATTTGCTCTGTTCCGGACGTTATTATGAGCCGTCTTCCCCTCAGCAGTCCCACGTGTACTCAGTGTATAACATACTAACATAAGTACAAGAGGCATGCAGATAAAATAAAATAAGACACAAATAAAAATAATGTAAAAAATGGCCTATAGGGATATAGTAGGACATTGTTTTCCCATGCGCATAGTGAGTGTAATAACAGCATAGAAACCTGTGAAAGTATATACATGAGAAGTGAAGTATGGTGACATAACTATTGCATTGGTCCGGAAGACAAAACTGATTTCAGTGTGTACAGAATATGAATAAATGGTAAGTGTGTGGTAGGATGCAGGAGTCAGCCCAGGGTTCAGCTGTTTGTTACAGTTCTGTGGCTGGTTTTGAGACAGGTGGTCTGAGACTTGACGTTGACCCTCACTGCAGCGGCTCCCTTTCCTCTGTGCGCCTCAGCCTCCTGCCTCAACCCGAGGCGCCTTTCAGGTAACGGGTGACCTGAATCTGGACCCCTCAACAATGGCATCCCGGGTTGCGGAGATCTTCAGAATGGCTCCTATACACAAAGAAAGAACACTGAGTTACATTTGAATCGCACATGGTCTTACACATGAGTTTAAGATTTAACTTAAAAAGTAGAGAAAACAAGTGTAACACATTTCATAATATCAAAACTTACTGTGAAGAACGGTCTTCAGAAACAAGTCCCTGAAACAGGTCTTATCCCCTGCCCCTGTCCAGGTTGTGGTGATCGCAAGACTGTTTGGCAGAATGCAAGGTAGTATCCGCCAAAGTGTGAGGAAAGGTTTTGCTATCTGGGTTAAGCCTGTCCCTTCCCAGTTGGAACAGTCGGCATATACAGGGCCTTCAGAAAGCATTCAGACCCCTTGGCTTGTTCCACATTGGAACAGTCGGCATATACAGGGTCTTCAGAAAGCATTCAGACCCCTTGGCTTGTTCCACATTGGAACAGTCGGCATATACAGGGCCTTCAGAAAGTATTCAGACCCCTTGGCTTGTTCCACATTGGAACAGTCGGCATATACAGGGCTTTCAGAAAGCATTCAGACCCCTTGGCTTGTTCCACATTGGAACAGTCGGCATATACAGGGCTTTCAGAAAGCATTCAGACCCCTTGGCTTGTTCCACATTGGAACAGTCGGCATATACAGGGCTTTCAGAAAGCATTCAGACCCCTTGGCTTGTTCCACATTGTGTTACGTTACAGCCTTGTTCCAAAATGGATGAAATATATTTTATATTTCAGCAATCTACACACAATACCCCATAATGACAAAGTGAAAACAGGTTATTAGAAATGTTTGCAAATGAATAAAACCGAAAAAACATACCTTATTTGCATAAGTATTTAGACCATTTGCTATGAGACTCAAAATTTAGTTCAGGTGCATCCTGTTTCCATTGATCATCCTCGAGATGTTTCTACAACTTGATTGGAATCCACCGGTGGTAAATTCAATAGATTGGACATGATTTGGAAAAACACACATCTGTCTGTATAAGGTCAGCTGACAGTGTATGTCAGAGCAAAAACAAAGCCATGAGGTCCAAGAAATTGTCATTAGAGTTCAGAGACAGGATTGTGTCGAGGCACAGATCTGGGGAAGGTTACAAAAAAATTCTGCAGCATTTGAAGGTCCAGAAGAACACTGGCCTCCATCATTCTTAAATGGAAGAAGTTTGGAACCACCAAGACTCTTCCTAGAGCTGGCTGCCCGGTCAAACTGCAAACAATCAGGGGAAAAGGGCCTTGGTCAGGGAGGTGACCAAGAACCCGATGGTCACTCTGTCAGAGGTCCTCTGTGGAGATGGGAGAACCTTCCAGAAGGACAACCATCTCTGCAGCACTCCACCAATCAGGCCTTTATGGTAGAGTGGCCAGACAGATGCCACTCCTCAGTAAAAGGCATATGACAGCCCACTTGGAGTTTGCCAAAAGGCACCTAAAGACTCAGACCATGAGAAACAAGATTCTCTGGTCCGATGAAACCAAGATTGAACTCTTTGGTCTGAATGCCAAGCGTCACATCTGGAGGAAATCTGGCACCATCCCTACTGTGAAGCATGGTGGTGGCAGAATCATGCTGTGGGGATGTCTTTCAGAGGCAGGGAATGGGAGACTAGTCAGAATCGAGGCAAAGATGAATGGAGCAAAGTACAGAGAGATCCTTGATGAAAGCCTGCTCCAGAGCACTCAGGACCTCAGACTGGGGAGAAGGTTCACCTTCCAACAGGACAACGACACTAAGCACACAGCCAAGACAACGCCGGAGTCTCTTTGGGACAAGTCTCTGAATGTCCTTCATCTCTGGAGAGACCTGAAAATAGCTGTGCAGCAACACTCCCCATCCAACCTGACAGAGCTTGAGAGGATCTGCAGAGAAGAATGGGAGAAACTCCCCAAATAGAGGTGTGCCAAGCTTATAGCATCATACCCAAGAACACTTGATAAAGTAATCACTACCAAAGGTGCTTCAACAAAGTTCTGTGTTAAGGGTCTGAATACTTATGTAAATGTTATATGTTTCTATTTTTTTTTAATAAATGAGCAAACATTTCTGAAAACCTGTTTTTGCTTTGTCATTATGGGCTATTGTGTGTAGATTGCAGAGATTATTTTTTTGAATACATTTTAGAATAAGGCTGTAATGTAACAAAATGTGGTAAAAGTCAAGGGATCTGAATACTTACAGAAGGCACTGTATATTATGACAACATTTTGTGTCGGCAGAGTTTTTTTCAGCTGTTGGAGCACACAATATTTTTTCTTGAGGGAAATCGAAGTTCGGTAGCCGAAGTCTATGCATCTTGTGGGTGCTTGTACTACTCCTAGTAGGAGTGGAAACTATGTACGGGATTGTTGTCATTCAACAAGAGATAATTCATTTTATGCGAATGTTTTCATTAGTTAGTCGTAAAATTTTGCGACTAAGATCTCCTTGGCAATAACAACAACATTTATTACAGATTTCATGATTTATCTTAGATTAATTCTGACTATTTTGAGGAAGTGTATACTGCCTATGTTGATGCTATAGCATCTCAAGAGGGGCAAACAGTAATATAGAATATAACACAATAGATATGGTAGGAGAAAATCCAAAGAAAAACCAACCTGATGTTTTTTTTTTGAGAGTCCGTCCTCTTACAATGGCAAGTATAAGGTCCTACTGAAAATTAGCTCCCTGGCTGCAATTCCTATGGCTTCCACATGGTGTCAGCAGTCTATGTTCAATGTGTCAGGCTTGTAACTTCAAAAATGAATAAGAAATATCAGTTTTAGTACAGCGACACAGTCTTGGAAATTCATGTTTGCGCGCGCCATGAAGAGAGGACGCACCTGCTAAAATCGGTATCCTATTGAACATACTTCTTTCTGTGAGAAATATTATAGTTTGATTATATTTTAGAGTATCTGAGGAGTAAATAGAAACTTATTTTGACTTATTGAAACAAAGTTGAGGGGTAGGGTTTCGGATTCCTTTCTCGGCATGTTGAACGAGTAGATTACTCAAATCGATGGCGCCAACTAAACAGACTTTTTGGGACATAAAGAAGGATTTTGGTCAATAACAAAAGTTTATCTCAATACTTTGTTATATACCCTTTGTTGGCAATGACAGAGGTCAAACTTTTTCTGTAAGTTTTCACGAGGTTTTCACACACTGTTGCTGGTATTTTGGCCCATTCATGCATTCATGCCATGCAGATCTCCTCTAGAGCAGTGATGTTTTGGGGCTGTTGCTGGGCAACACAGACTTTCAACTCCCTCCAAAGATTTTCTATGGGGTTGAGATCTGGAGACTGGCTAGGCCACTCCAGGACCTTGAAATGCTTCTTACGAAGCCACTCCTTCATTGCCCGGGCGGTGTGTTTGGGATCATTGTCATGCTGAAAGACCCAGCCACGTTTCATCTTCAATGCCCTTGCTGATGGAAGGTTGTTTTCACTCAAAATCTCACAATACATGGCCCCATTCATTCTTTCCTTTACACGGATCAGTCGTCCTGGTCCCTTTGCAGAGAAACAGCCCCAAAGCATGATGTTTCCACCCCAATGCTTCACAGTAGGTATGGTGTTCTTTGGATGCAACTCAGCATTATTTGTCCTCCAAACACGACGAGTTGAATTTGACCAAAAAGTTATATTTTGGTTTCATCTGACCATATGACATTCTCCCAATCTTCTTCTGGATCATCCAAATGCTCTCTAGCAAACTTCAGACGGGCCTAGACATGTACTGGCTTAAGCAGGGGAACACGTCTGGCACTGCAGGATTTGAGTCCCTGGCGGCGTAGTGTGTTACTGATGGTAGCCTTTCTTACTTTGGTCCCAGCTCTCTGCAGGTCATTCACTAGGTCCCCCCGTGTGGTTCTGGGATTTTTGCTCACCGTTCTTGTGATCCTTTTGACCCCACGGGGTGAGATCTTGCGTGGAGCCCCAGATCGAGGGAGATTATCAGTGGTCTTGTATGTCTTCCATTTCCTAATATTTGCTCCCACAGTTGATTTTTTCAAACCAAGCTGCTTACCTATTGCAGATTCAGTCTTCCCAGCCTGGTGCAGGTCTACAATTTTGTTTCTGGTGTCCTTTGACAGCTCTTTGGTCTTGGCCATAGTGGAGTTTGGAGTGTGACTGTTTGAGGTTGTGGACAGGTGTCTTGTATACTAACAAGTTCAAACAGGTGCCATTAATACAGGTAACGAGTGGTGGACAGAGGAGCTTCTTAAAGAAGAAGTAACAGGTCTGTGAGAGCCAGAAATCTTGCTTGTTTGTTATTGACCAAATACTTATTTTCCACCATAATTTGCAAATAAATTCATAAACAAATCATACAATGTGATTTTCTGGAATTATTTTTCTAATTTTGTCTGTCATAGTTGAAGTGTACCTATGATGAAAATTACAGGCCTCTCTCATCTTTTTAAGTGGGAGAACTTGCACAATTGGTGGCTGACTAAATACTTTTTTGCCCCACTGTATGTACCTAAATGTTTAATATACATCATTTTTATGATTATTTATTTGAATTGCGCGTCATCCAGGTTCACCGGAAGTTGTCCCGCTAGCAGGACGCCGAGGCAAATGCCATAAAAGTCTGATTGCATCGGTGACCATATTGTTGGCAAATTAGATTGTACCGGTATCAAAATATCTGTTCAACATCAAATTTGACTATACATGGGTGACATTTTTATTTTTAATGCTTCTTTTGGGGATCTCAAACCATTTGCTTGTGTTACAAAAGGTTAAGTCTTACTTCTTGACAGTGTCAATCATTACCAATTTGGAGTAAAACGAATGACCCACTTGGCGCTTCTAAGCTAAAAAATATGTTACTTTAGGGTTAATGATTCTGATACATAACCTCATTATGTGTACATAACCTCTTTATGTATACATAACCTCTGTATGTGTACATAACCTCTGTATGTATACATAACCTCTGTATGTATACACAACCTCTCTGTGTATACATAACGTCTTTGGGTATACATAACCTCTCTGGGTATACATAACCTCTGTGTATACATAACCTCTGTGTATACATAACCTCTGTGTATACATAACCTCTCTGTGTATACATAACCTCTTTGGGTATACATAACCTCTCTGTGTATACATAACGTCTTTGGGTATACATAACCTCTGTGTATACATAACCTCTTTGGGTATACATAACCTCTTTGGGTATACATAACCTCTCTGTGTATACATAACCTCTCTGTGTATACATAACCTCTCTGTGTATACATAACCTCTGTGTATACATAACCTCTCTGTGTATACATAACCTCTCTGTGTATACATAACCTCTCTGTGTATACATAACCTCTCTGTGTATACATAACCTCTTTGGGTATACATAACCTCTTTGGGTATACATAACCTCTTTCTCACTTTCAATGGCCTATTGGCTTCTTCACGTAGGCTACGTCAAGATGCAGGAAGTTAAGGGTTAAAGGCCCATGTTCATAACGTGTCTCAGCATAGCAGTGCTGATCTAGGATTTCATTTCTTATTTTATTTAACCTCCATTTAACTAGGCGAGTCAGATAAGAACACATTCTTATTTACAATGACAGCCTACCCTGTCTATTCAATATAATCTAAAAAGGCAGCACTCCTACTCTGAGCCACTTTATGAAAACAGGCTCAGGAACGTGCTTCTACACCTGCATTGCTTGCTGTTTGGGGTTTTAGGCTGGGTTTCTGTACAGCACCTTGAGATATCAGCTGATGTACGAAGGGCTATATAAATACATTTGATTAGATTTGATTTGGTCACAGACTTGATCATGTTATTGGATCACCCTCAAACAAGGTGCATCAAAGAACAAAAATCACTTTTTTTTCTTTAAATAGATTTTATTAAAAAAAGGAAACCCAACAATAACTTTTTTTTATACATAATGATCAAGGATTTTTATTATCATAGTCTCTTTCATCAGTTTCATATCATTACAGAAAATGTACTATAGTACAGCATTGTTCAATGTCTCCTCATTGCTTCAATATGGGTAATGTCCTTCAGAGTGCTGGTCACATATCTGTACAATATGGGTAATGTCCTTCAGAGTGCTGGTCACATATCTGTACAATATGGTTCATCTTCCTATTCTTTTTTTCTGTACATTTTTTGTGAAGTCAGTTAAAAAGGCTGTCAGCACTTAAAGAAGCTGTTTCTTTTATTCTGTGTGTTTTCCCTCTTTCTCTTTAGTCGATCAAATAAAATACTGTTTTTTGTTTTCCCCAGTAAACCATGCTCCCCGGGGGCAGAGCTGCACCTGGTCAGGTGATAAATAAGGAAGCTTCAGGGTCTGGGCAGGTTGGTGGATGACTGCCCCCCCACCCCTTTCCAGCACCACCCTCATCCCTGCTCAGGCATTTGGCACTGCGCACATAAACAAGACTCACAAGATAAACAACAAGCAAAGCTCTTTGTCAAGCCATTGTGATGCATACTAATGAGAGAAAAATAGAAGTGTGTGGTGTCACTGTTAAAGCGACACACCACAGAGGAAATAGACCTAGATTATACCCTCCCTTCCTTCCTCTTACACAAGCACCGTGGGAAATCTGGAGTCTTCCTCAGGGTTTTTCTTGATATATATATATAAAAAAAATGATATTTTTTTCCACTAAAATGAGAAAATAACATTTCTTATTTTTTTGTCCTGGCAGGCACCTACAGATCTATTAAAATGCTACTGCTATTGATAAGGTCTAGCATTGAACACACAAAGCAATTGCAATGAAAGGAACAAAGTTGCCTTACAATCTAACAATGATAGTAAGAAGAATAATCATAAGAATATATTACAGAATAAATCTCTTTTTATAATTAGATTTTTTTCTTTGAAAGTTATATTTTCTTTGTTTGAAATACTATTATAATCTTTTAAATTAATCATATTTTTTTGTATCATATGTACCTAGGTTTGTGATGGAGATGTTGACTATACCTCAACGTTATCCAAATCAAGAAAAACTAGCTGTGCCGTTGCATATTACAGAATAGTCAATGATATGTGGACATGCACCGTGAACCACCCATTCGAACCCCCTCTCTCTATGAAGCCATCTCAACGTCCCCCTTTGATGACATCATAGCCGGCCGATAACCATGACGTCGACCACCTCTCCCTTGTGCAGCTCCACGTATTGCTCTGTTTTTGGAGGTAGCATCAGGAGACCGTTGGCGCTGCGCATGCTCATCAGCCTGCTGCTCACCTGGTTTCCTACGTGATGGAGAGAAGAGGAGAGAGAGAGCAATAAAGAGAGAGAGAGAAAGAGAGAGAGGGAGAGAGAGAATAAATGCACTCTAGGCCCTCTGTCAGTGCCCAGTACCACACATGTCCAGGAAGATTACACCCATGACAGTCAGGATGATCTCACTACAACATCATGCAAGGGAGTGAGAGCCTTCTAATACTCCACTGTCTAATTGTAGTTCTTTAAGCAATACAATACTACACGTAATAGAAAACAGTGAAGATAGTCACAACCAGAGGGTTTGTTAGATGAGGACTATAGCTTACCCCTCTACAATTGCCCATGAACAAAGCCAGTGAGACTGTGACTACACATTTAGTGTAGTCGTTTAGTATAGAAGCGTATCGCTCCTTATAGCAATGCACAACAGAATAGAATAGAAAATAATACAATACAATAGAATGCTATGGTTCCATCAGTACCTGTGCTCTGGGCCCATGGCAGAGGCTCCTGGTGGTGCCATGTCAGAATGCAGCGGTGGTACTCAGGGCGAGGGTCCAGCTTCACGTCACATGACAACTACAGGAGACAGCCACACAATCAACAGGGCTCATCATGACATGATGCCCTCATCATGACATGATGCCCTCATCATGACATCACATCAGGGTGTGTCCCAATTATCTCTCCTCCCTCCTGAAGTGTGCACTCGTTCACTACAATTCATACGCGTGCATATATATATATATATATTTTTTTTACATATCCCAACTCCCCCTGAGCCACCCTCGGAGAGTGGGGTCACGGCCAGGGTCAGCTATTATCATCGGTGACCCTAGAGCAATCAGGGTAAAGTGCCTTGCATAAGAGGACATCGACAGAGTTTTCACCTCGTCAGCTCAGGGATTGGAACTAGAGAACTGTCCCAACGCCCTAACTGCTAGACTACCTGCCACCCTAAATGACCATCTGGTCTGGACAGTAACAATTCTGAAAGGATATACAGTAACTAGTCTATGGGCCACATGGTCAAGTCATCTGGTCAGACAAAACACCTCTTCCAATTCATTTTGAGAGGAAAGCGAGGATAGAGAAAGCAAGCAATCGAGGAAAGGCAAATGAAGAAAGATTCATGGAGTCCTGTGACTTCATTCTTACCCTGGCTTTGATGATGGTGGGCCGTGGGTCCAGGATCCCCTGCATCTTCCTCAAGGCAGGAATGACGAAGAGGTTACATGTCACCACAGCAGACACGGGGTTACCTGGGCCGGGGGGGAGAAAGAAGAAAGAAAACAAGAGTGTGTTAGAAACCAGTCTGGAAAGGATTGTCTGATTTCCTCTTTCTCTTTACTTTACACACTACCTGGGAGGGCAAAGATGAGTTTACGAACAGCGTCCATATCCAACGTGGCGAACGTTGTCGGGAGACTGATGGGAGAAGAGAAGAACAACATGGTCATCAATGAACAATCCATCCACCGGTCCACCAGCCATCCCTCCCTTCCTTCCTCCATCTCACCCTGGTTTCATGAAGACTCGTCCAAAGTGGATCTGGGCATGCAGATCAATATCCAGCACCTGTTTCAGATAGTCCTGAAAAAGAAGATCACACCGTTTGGAGTCTTCTAAGATACATATAAACATCAGACCAAAACAGTCCTAGTGTAAGTGTACCTAAAACCCACATTAGACCAAAACAGTCCTAGTGTAAGTGTACCTAAAACCCACATTAGACCAAAACAGTCCTAGTGTAAGTGTACCTAAAACCCACATTAGACCAAAACAGTCCTAGTGTAAGTGTACCTAAAACCCACATTAGACCAAAACAGTCCTAGTGTAAGTGTACCTAAAACCCACATTAGACCAAAACAGTCCTAGTGTAAGTGTACCTAAAACCCACATTAGACCAAAACAGTCCTAGTGTAAGTGTACCTAAAACCCACATTAGACCAAAACAGTCCTAGTGTAAGTGTACCTAAAACCCACATTAGACCAAAACAGTCCTAGTGTAAGTGTACCCCACATTAAAAAACCCTACATTAGACCAAAACAGTCCTAGTGTAAGTGTACCTAAAACCCACATTAGACCAAAACAGTCCTAGTGTAAGTGTACCTAAAACCCACATTAGACCAAAACAGTCCTAGTGTAAGTGTACCTAAAACCCACATTAGACCAAAACAGTCCTAGTGTAAGTGTACCTAAAACCCACATTAGACCAAAACAGTCCTAGTGTAAGTGTACCTAAAACCCACATTAGACCAAAACAGTCCTAGTGTAAGTGTACCTAAAACCCACATTAGACCAAAACAGTCCTAGTGTAAGTGTACCTAAAACCCACATTAGACCAAAACAGTCCTAGTGTAAGTGTACCTAAAACCCACATTAGACCAAAACAGTCCTAGTGTAAGTGTACCTAAAACCCACATTAGACCAAAACAGTCCTAGTGTAAGTGTACCTAAAACCCACATTAGACCAAAACAGTCCTAGTGTAAGTGTACCTAAAACCCACATTAGACCAAAACAGTCCTAGTGTAAGTGTACCTAAAACCCACATTAGACCAAAACAGTCCTAGTGTAAGTGTACCTAAAACCCACATTAGACGTGTGCACCACTGGGTTGTATTCAGGCACCAAGGCAACAACAAAAACGGACTGAAATAGTACAAAATTTATATCGCATTTACATGGTTTTTGCTGCAAAATGTTTTCCGTTTTGGGCCCTTATAAATACAACCCTGTGCTGTGTGAGTCCACATAGTATGAACTCCACAATGTCATGTATCTACAGTACCAGTCAAAAGTTTGGACACACCTACTCATTCAAGGGTTTTTATTTTTTACTATTTTCTACATTGAAGACATCAAAACTGTGAAATAACACATATTGAATCATGTAGTAACAAAAAAGTGTTATATAAATACAAATATACACTGCTCAAAAATATAAAGGGAACACTAAAATAACACCTCCTAGATCTGAATGAATGAAAGATTCTTATTAAATACTTTTTTCTTTACATAGTTGAATGTGCTGACAACAAAATCACACAAAAATGATCAATGGAAATCAAATTTATCAACCCATGGAGGTCTGGATTTGGAGTCACACTCAAAACTAAAGTGGAAAACCACACTACAGGCTGATCCAACTTTGATGTAATATCCTTAAAACAAGTCAAAATGAGGCTCAGTAGTGTGTGTGGCCTCCACGTGCCTGTATGACCTCCCTACAACGCCTGGGCATGTTCCTGATGAGGTGGCGGATGGTCTCCTGAGGGATCTCCTCCCAGACCTGGACTAAAGCATCCACCAACTCCTGGACAGTCTGTGGTGCAACGTGGCGTTGGTGGATGGAGCGAGACATGATGTCCCAGATGTGCTCAATTGGATTCAGGTCTGGGGAACGGGCGGGCCAGTCCATAGCATCAATGCCTTCCTCTTGCAGGAACTGCTGACACACTCCAGCCACATGAGGTCTAGCATTGTCTTGCATTAGGAGGAACCCAGGGCCAACCTCACCAGCATATGGTCTCACAAGGGGTCTGAGGATCTCATCTCGGTACCTAATGGCAGTCAGGCTACCTCTGGCGAGCACGTGCGGCTCCCCAAACAAATGCCACCCCACACCATTACCGACCCACCGCCAAACCGGTCATGCTGGAGGATGTTGCAGGCAGCAGAACGTTCTCCACGGCGTCTCCAGACTCTGTCACGTCTGTCACATGTGCTCAGTGTGAACCTGCTTTCATCTGTGAAGAGCACAGGGCGCCAGTGGCGAATTTGCCAATCTTGGTGTTCTCTGGCAAATGCCAAACGTCCTGCACCTGTGGACGTCAGGCCCTCATACCACCCTCATGGAGTCTGTTTCTGACTCATGGAGTCTGTTTGAGCAGACACATGCACATTTGTGGCCTGCTGGAGGTCATTTTGCAGGGCTCTGGCAGTGCTCCTCCTTGCACAAAGGCGGAGTTAGCGGTCCTGCTGCTGAGTTGTTGCCCTCCTACGGCCTCCTCCACGTCTCCTGATGTACTGGCCTGTCTCCTGGTAGCGCCTCCATGCTCTCGACACTACGCTGTCAGACACAGCAAACCTTCTTGCCACAGCTCGCATTGATGTTCCATCCTGGATGAGCTGCACTACCTGAGCCACTTGTGTGGGTTGTAGACTCCGTCTCATGCTACCACTAGAGTGAAAGCACCGCCAGCATTCAAAAGTGACCAAAACATCAGCCAGGAAGCATAGGAACTGAGAAGTGGTCTGTGGTCACCACCTGCAGAACCACTCCTTTATTGGGGGTGTCTTGCTAATTGCCTATAATTTCCACCTGTTTTCTATTCCATTTGCACAACAGCATGTGAAATTTATTGTCAATCAGTGTTGCTTCCTAAGTGGACAGTTTGATTTCACAGAAGTGTGATTGACTTGGAGTTACATTGTGTTGTTTAAGTGTTCCATTTATTTTTTGAGCAGTGTATTTTAGATTCTTCAAATTATCCACCATTTGCCTTGATGACAGCTTTGCACACTCTTGGCATTCTCTCAACCAGCTTCATGAGGAATGCTTTTCCAACAGTCTTGAAGGAGTTCCCCACATATGCTGAGCACTTGTTGGCTGCTTTTCTGCACTCTCCGGTCCAACTCATCCCAAAACATCTCAATTGGGTTGAGGTCAGGTGATTGTGGATGTCAGGTCATCTGATGCAGCATTCCATCACTCTCCTCTCTCCTTCTTGATCAAATAGCCTAGAGGTGTGTTTTGAGTCTTTGTCCTGTTGAAAAACAAATTATAATCCCACTAAGCGCAAAACAGATAGGATGGTGTATCACTGCAGAATGCTGTGGTAGCCATGCTGGTTAAGTGTGCCTTGAATTCTAAATAAATCACAGACAGTATCACCAGCAAAGCACCCCCTCACCATCACACCTCCTCCTCCATGCTTCACGAAGGGAATCCCACATGAGTAGATCATCCGTTCACCTACTCTGCGTCTCACAAGGACACTGCTGTTGGAACCAAAAATCGTAAATTTGGACTCATCAGACCAAAAGACAGATTTCCACCGTTCAAACTGATTGGCTCAAATGCATTAAGAAGGAAATAAATTATTCCACAAATAAACGTTTAACAAGGCACACATGTTAATTGAAATGCATTCCAGGTGACTACCTCATGTAGCTGGTTGAGAGAATGCCAAGAGTGTGCAAAGCTGTGTGCAAAGGGTGGCTACTTAGAAGAATCCTATTTGCAATTCTTCATGATACATGGTTCCATATGTGTTACTTCATAGTTTTGATGTCTTCACTATTATTCTACAATGTAGAAAATAGTAAAAAAATAAAGAAACTTTTGACTGGTACTGTATGTAAAAAATGTTAAATGTACTGTATATGTCACAAAATATCAAACACCACAATTCCCAATCCAAATAAATAAATGATCCTGTTCTTTGTGTGATTGTAATTAATCCCACATTTTCCCCACATAGTATTAACACCACAATTCCCCACCCCGACCACAAGGTGTCAGAATAGTGCAATGTCATAACCAATGACCATTCATACTCACTATTTGCTCACATACCTTCTCTCCCATCGACACCCCTCCAGAGGTGATTATGACGTCAGCGCGGCTGATGCCCTCGTTTAGGGCATTCAGCAGGTCATCTGGGCTGTGGGGCCGATAGACAGAGAACAGTTACCATCAGACACCACATATAGGGTTACAGAGGGATGGGTGAAAGGAGGAGGAGGAGGAAGAAGAAGGGGAGGGTGAGGAAGATCAGGAGGAAGATGAAGAGGAGGTCGTCTGAGCTGTGGGGCCAATAGACAGTGAACAGTTACTAGTTACCATCACACAGCATAGAGGAGGCGAGAGGAAGAGGAGGAGGCAAAGTAGGTGCAGGAAGAGGAATATAAAACAAAAGGAGAGTAGAAAGAGAGGAATAGAAGGACTATCAGGAATAGGAAGAGGAAGATGGTAGAGACAAGAAGAAAGATAATGAGAGGATGAAGAGATCAAGGGAGGAGGAAGAGGAAGACGAACAGAAAGAGGAGCAGGAAGAAGAGTGTGAAGTCCTACTTGTCTCCCACGATGCCCAGGTTGATGGTGGGGTATCCGTGCTCCTGGATGGTGGCGAGCAGCGTGGAACGGTTACTGTCTCTGATCTTTCCTGGGTGGAGGTCGTCCTCAGGGTTTAACAGCTAGAGACAGCGGGGGAAGTGTTCATTAGGTATTAAACGGAAGAAAACAGCCTGAAAACAGGGAGAGACAACCAGGATTTGTCCAATAAGAAAAGCTCATTTTCGTTTTCTGTTGCTAAATGTTTTAAAGGCCCAGTGTTTTTTAAATGTAATATCTGGATAACAATGAAGTCATTTACTGTAATAGTTTGTTAGGATTTTGTACAGAAAACTTTCTCAAGCAAGAATTTAGATAGTTCTATCTGGGACTGGCCTGAGTGGAGCAGGGAAGAGCGGTGGATTATCCAATGTTAAGATTGTCAGGATCAATCCACCAGAGTCGAGGGGCTTAATGGGATATGAAACTTCAAAACTAGTTGTTATTAGCTGAGAGGTTTGGAACTCTCTGTCTCACTTCGTTGCCTGTGGACATGACAGCCACCACGGGGAACTTCTGCACCTCCACCTCGGTGACTCCTACGGTGGCCAGCAGGCCAATCTCAGAGGGGCCCATGTGGGTTCCCTTAGACAGGACACATTCCCCACGCTTGATGTCATGACCTATGGGCCTGGAGGGAGTGGAGACAAGGATGTTTAATAGGAAGGTTAAAGAGTGGGTATGTATACAGAGGAACATCAAAACACACTTTTATGCACTTTTACACACACACACACACAAACACATGGAAGCAGGCTTGCATGCACGCAAGCACACACAAACACACACACACACACACACACACACACACACCGGATGTCTTGTCCGGGACGGGCCTGTACGAGGATCCGGACCTCCAGCTCCTCTGTGCCCTGAGAAGGAGAAACCAACAAACCTGTAAGGAGCTATTACACAAAACACCTACCCTACTGTCGTCGCCTTCCCTACAGTCGTCGCCTTGCCTACTGTCGTCGCCTTGCCTACTGTCGTCGCCTTGCCTACTGTCGTCGCCTTGCCTACTGTCGTCGCCTTGCCTACTGTCGTCGCCTTGCCTACTGTCGTCGCCTTGCCTACTGTCTTCGCCTTGCCTACTGTCTTCGCCTTGCCTACTGTCTTCGCCTTGCCTACTGTCGTCGCCTTGCCTACTGTCGTCGCCTTGCCTACTGTCGTCGCCTTGCCTACTGTCGTCCCCTTGCCTACTGTCGTCGCCTTCCCTAATGTCGTCGCCTTGCCTACTGTCGTCCCCTTGCCTACTGTCGTCCCCTTGCCTACTGTCGTCGCCTTCCCTACTGTCTTCGCCTTCCCTACTGTCGTCGCCTTCACTACTGTCGTCGCCTTCACTACTGTCGTCGCCTTCCCTACTGTCGTCGCCTTCCCTACTGTCGTCGCCTTGCCTACTGTCGTCGCCTTGCCTACTGTCGTCCCCTTGCCTACTGTCGTCGCCTTCCCTAATGTCGTCGCCTTGCCTACTGTCGTCGCCTTGCCTACTGTCGTCCCCTTGCCTACTGTCGTCGCCTTCCCTACTGTCTTCGCCTTCACTACTGTCGTCGCCTTCACTACTGTCGTCGCCTTCACTACTGTCGTCGCATTCCCTACTGTCGTCGCCTTGCCTACTGTCGTAGCCTTGCCTACCTTCGTCACCTTCACTACCGTCTTCGCCTTCACTACTGTCGTCGCCTTCACTACTGTCGTCGCCTTCACTACTGTCGTCGCCTTCACTACTGTCGTCGCCTTCACTACTGTCGTCGCATTCCCTACTGTCGTCGCCTTGCCTACTGTCATAGCCTTGCCTACCTTCGTCACCTTCACTACTGTCTTCGCCTTCACTACTGTCGTCCCCTTGCCTACTGTCGTCGCCTTCCCTAATGTCGTCGCCTTCCCTAATGTCGTCGCCTTGCCTACTGTCGTCCCCTTGCCTACTGTCGTCGCCTTCCCTACTGTCTTCGCCTTCACTACTGTCGTCGCCTTCACTACTGTCGTCGCCTTCACTACTGTCGTCGCATTCCCTACTGTCGTCCCCTTGCCTACTGTCTTCGCCTTCACTACTGTCGTCGCCTTCACTACTGTCGCCTTGCCTACTGTCGCCTTGCCTACTGTCGTCGCCTTCCCTACTGTCGTCGCCTTGCCTACTGTCGTCGCCTTGCCTACTGTCGTCGCTTTGCCTACTGTCGTCGCCTTGCCTACTGTCTTCGCCTTGCCTACTGTCTTCGCCTTGCCTACTGTCGTCGCCTTGCCTACTGTCTTCGCCTTGCCTACTGTCTTCGCCTTGCCTACTGTCTTCGCCTTGCCTACTGTCTTCGCCTTGCCTACTGTCTTCGCCTTGCCTACTGTCGTCGCCTTGCCTACTGTCGTCGCCTTGCCTACTGTCGTCCCCTTGCCTACTGTCGTCCCCTTGCCTACTGTCGTCGCCTTCCCTAATGTCGTCGCCTTGCCTACTGTCGTCGCCTTGCCTACTGTCGTCCCCTTGCCTACTGTCGTCGCCTTCCCTACTGTCTTCGCCTTCACTACTGTCGTCGCCTTCACTACTGTCGTCGCCTTCACTACTGTCGTCGCCTTCACTACTGTCGTCGCCTTGCCTACTGTCGTCGCCTTGCCTACTGTCGTCGCCTTCCCTACTGTCGTCGCCTTCCCTACTGTCGTCGCCTTCCCTACTGTCGTCGCCTTCCCTACTGTCGTCGCCTTGCCTACTGTCGTAGCCTTGCCTACCTTCGTCGCCTTCACTACTGTCTTCGCCTTCACTACTGTCGTCGCCTTCACTACTGTCGCCTTGCCTACTGTCGCCTTGCCTACTGTCGTCGCCTTCCTACTGTCGTCGCCTTGCCTACTGTCGTCGCCTTGCCTACTGTCGTCGCCTTGCCTACTGTCGTCGCCTTGCCTACTGTCGTCGCCTTGCCTACTGTCGTCGCCTTGCCTACTGTCGTCGCCTTCCCTACTGTCGTCCCCTTGCCTACTGTCGTCGCATTGCCAACTGTCGTCGCCTTCACTACTGTCGTCGCCTTGCCTACTGTCGCCTTGCCTACTGTCGTCGCCTTGCCTACTGTCGTCGCCTTGCCTACTGTCGTCCCCTTGCCTACTGTCGTCGCCTTCCCTACTGTCTTCGCCTTCACTACTGTCGTCGCCTTCACTACTGTCGTCGCCTTCACTACTGTCGTCGCATTCCCTACTGTCGTCCCCTTGCCTACTGTCTTCGCCTTCACTACTGTCGTCGCCTTCACTACTGTCGCCTTGCCTACTGTCGCCTTGCCTACTGTCGTCGCCTTCCCTACTGTCGTCGCCTTGCCTACTGTCTTCGCCTTGCCTACTGTCTTCGCCTTGCCTACTGTCGTCGCCTTGCCTACTGTCGTCGCCTTGCCTACTGTCGTCGCCTTCCCTACTGTCGTCGCCTTGCCTACTGTCGTCGCCTTGCCTACTGTCGTCCCCTTGCCTACTGTCGTCGCCTTCCCTACTGTCTTCGCCTTCCCTACTGTCGTCGCCTTCACTACTGTCGTCGCCTTCACTACTGTCGTCGCCTTCACTACTGTCGTCGCCTTCACTACTGTCGTCGCCTTGCCTACTGTCGTCGCCTTCACTACTGTCGTCGCCTTCCCTACTGTCGTCGCCTTCCCTACTGTCGTCGCCTTGCCTACTGTCGTAGCCTTGCCTACCTTCGTCGCCTTCACTACTGTCTTCGCCTTCACTACTGTCGTCGCCTTCACTACTGTCGTCGCCTTGCCTACTGTCGTCGCCTTGCCTACTGTCGTCGCCTTCACTACTGTCGTCGCCTTCCCTACTGTCGTCGCCTTCCCTACTGTCGTCGCCTTCCCTACTGTCGTCGCCTTGCCTACTGTCGTAGCCTTGCCTACCTTCGTCACCTTCACTACTGTCTTCGCTTTCACTACTGTCGTCGCCTTCACTACTGTCGCCTTGCCTACTGTCGCCTTGCCTACTGTCGTCGCCTTGCCTACTGTCGTCGCCTTGCCTACTGTCGTCGCCTTGCCTACTGTCGTCGCCTTGCCTACTGTCGTCGCCTTGCCTACTGTCGTCGCCTTGCCTACTGTCGTCGCCTTCCCTACTGTCGTCCCCTTGCCTACTGTCGTCGCATTGCCTACTGTCGTCGCCTTCACTACTGTCGTCGCCTTGCCTACTGTCGCCTTGCCTACTGTCGTCGCCTTCACTACTGTCGCCTTGCCTACTGTCGTCGCCTTCACTACTGTCGCCTTGCCAACTGTCGTCGCCTTGCCTACTGTCGTCGCCTTGCCAACTGTCGTCGCCTTGCCTACTGTCGTCGCCTTCCCTACTGTCGTCGCCTTGCCTACTGTCGTCGCCTTCACTACCGTCGTCGCCTTCCCTACCGTCGTCGCCTTCCCTACCGTCGTCGCCTTCACTACCGTCGTCGCCTTCACTACCGTCGTCGCCTTGCCTACTGTCGCCTTGCCTACTGTCGTCGCCTTCACTACTGTCGTCGCCTTCACTACTGTCGTCGCCTTCACTACTGTCGTCGCCTTGCCTACTGTCGTCGCCTTGCCTACTGTCGCCTTGCCTACTGTCGTCGCCTTCACTACTGTCGTCGCCTTCACTACTGTCGTCGCCTTGCCTACTGTCGCCTTGCCTACTGTCGTCGCCTTCACTACTGTCGTCGCCTTCCCTACTGTCGTCGCCTTGCCTACTGTCGTCGCCTTGCCTACTGTCGTCGCCTTGCCTACTGTCGTCGCCTTGCCTACTGTCGTCGCCTTCCCTACTGTCGTCGCCTTCCCTACTGTCGTCGCCTTCACTACTGTCGTCGCCTTGCCTACTGTCGCCTTGCCTACTGTCGTCGCCTTCCCTACTGTCGTCGCCTTCCCTACTGTCGTCGCCTTCACTACTGTCGTTGTTACTTGCCTACTGTCGCCTGATGCCTGTCACCGCAAAACTGTCGTCGCCTTCCCTACTGTCGTCGCCTTGCCTACTGTCGTCGCCTTCCCTACTGTCGTCGCCTTGCCTACTGTCGTCGCCTTGCCTACTGTCGTCGCCTTGCCTACTGTCAGTGTGTGATAATGCCTTGCCTACTGTCGTCGCCTTTGATAATGTGTCAGTGTGCCTTGCCTACCGTCGTCACCTTGCCTACCGTCGTCACCTTGCCTACCGTCGTCACCTTCCCTACTGTCGGCACCTTCCCTACTGTCGGCACCTTGCCTACTGTCGTCACCGTCACTACTACCGCCATTCTGGCTCAGACAAAGCTTGCTTCCTTACTTGATTTACTTATATATCCCCCCTGAATATACCTTTTATTATTACACCATCCCTCTATAGACCCTCTTCAGTCCCTCTCCACAGGGCTAAGGGTCAGGGGTCAAAGGGGAGACTTACGTCCTCAGACTCGCGGAGCAGCTCTGTATCCTCCACCTGCACCACAGCGTCTGCCCCACAGGGGATAGGAGCCCCCGTCGTCACCCTCATCACCTGGCCCGGCATCACTGTGTGGGTGGGCTGCAGGGACACACAGAGAGAGAAACTGGTGTCAAATATACACACATGCAGATTTACAGACACAAACCCACACTGCAAATATATCCCAAACCCATTTAATATCAAACATTAAAACAGTGATGTAATCAAAGGCTAATGTTTCCAGTTTTTATTGGGGCTTTGACAGTCTACTACAAATCAGTCTGACAGGACTTTGGCAGTATTTCAATCTGAAGGAAGTCTGGTTTGAAGTGACTGAAATGTATCAGAAATGTATTGGGAAGTTCAGAAGATCATCAGGCAAACATTTTGTTACTTCACTACATTCTTAAAGAAAATGATGTCCTTTTAATCCATACACCCAAAAGTCCTCATTACATGTGTAATGCTCTGCAAGACAGGAAAATGGTCCAATTCATGCACTTATCAAGAGAACATTCCTGGTCATCCCAACCAAACAACCACAGCAAGGCAAACACGTGTCATGTGTCAGTGTGTGATAATGTGTCAGTGTGTGATACTGTGTCAGTGTGTGATAATGTGTCAGTGTGTGATCATGTGTCAGTGTGTGATAATGTGTTGTGTGTGATAATGTGTTGTGTGTCAGTGTGTGATAATGTGTCAGTGTGTGATAATGTGTTGTGTGCCAGTGTGTGATAATGTGTCAGTGTGTGATAATGTGTTGTGTGTCAGTGTGTGATAATGTGTCATGTGTCAGTGTGTGATAATGTGTCAGTGTGTGATAATGTGTTGTGTGTCAGTGTGTGATAATGTGTCAGTGTGTGACTATGTGTCTGTGTCAGTGTGTGATCATGTGTCAGTGTGTGATACTGTGTCAGTGTGTGATAATGTGTCTGTGTGTGATAATGTGTTGTGTGTCAGTGTGTGATAATGTGTCATGTGTCAGTGTGTGATACTGTGTCATGTGTCAGTGTGTGATAATGTGTCTGTGTGTGATAATGTGTCATGTGTCAGTGTGTGATACTGTGTCATGTGTCAGTGTGTGATAATGTGTCATGTGTCAGTGTGTGATAATGTGTCAGTGTGTGACTATGTGTCTGTGTCAGTGTGTGATCATGTGTCAGTGTGTGATACTGTGTCAGTGTGTGATAATGTGTCTGTGTGTGATAATGTGTCATGTGTCAGTGTGTGATAATGTGTCAGTGTGTGACTATGTGTCTGTGTCAGTGTGTGATCATGTGTCAGTGTGTGATCATGTGTCAGTGTGTGATAATGTGTCAGTGTGTGATAATGTGTCAGTGTGTGATCATGTGTCATGTGTCAGTGTGTGATAATGTGTCAGTGTGTGATCATGTGTCAGTGTGTGATCATGTGTCAGTGTGTGATCATGTGTCATGTGTCAGTGTGTGATAATGTGTCAGTGTGTGATACTGTGTCAGTGTGTGATCATGTGTCAGTGTGTGATCATGTGTCAGTGTGTGATACTGTGTCAGTGTGTGATAATGTGTCAGTGTGTGACTATGTGTCTGTGTCAGTGTGTGATAATGTGTCAGTGTGTGACTATGTGTCTGTGTCAGTGTGTGATCATGTGTCAGTGTGTGATAATGTGTCTGTGTGTGATAATGTGTTGTGTGTCAGTGTGTGATAATGTGTCATGTGTCAGTGTGTGATACTGTGTCATGTGTCAGTGTGTGATAATGTGTCTGTGTGTGATAATGTGTCATGTGTCAGTGTGTGATACTGTGTCATGTGTCAGTGTGTGATAATGTGTCAGTGTGTGACTATGTGTCTGTGTCAGTGTGTGATCATGTGTCAGTGTGTGATACTGTGTCAGTGTGTGATAATGTGTCTGTGTGTGATAATGTGTCATGTGTCAGTGTGTGATAATGTGTCAGTGTGTGACTATGTGTCTGTGTCAGTGTGTGATCATGTGTCAGTGTGTGATACTGTGTCAGTGTGTGATAATGTGTCAGTGTGTGATCATGTGTCATGTGTCAGTGTGTGATAATGTGTCAGTGTGTGATCATGTGTCAGTGTGTGATCATGTGTCAGTGTGTGATCATGTGTCAGTGTGTGATCATGTGTCAGTGTGTGATACTGTGTCAGTGTGTGATACTGTGTCAGTGTGTGATCATGTGTCATGTGTCAGTGTGTGATACTGTGTCAGTGTGTGATACTGTGTCAGTGTGTGATCATGTGTCAGTGTGTGATAATGTGTCAGTGTGTGATAATGTGTCAGTGTGTGATACTGTGTCAGTGTGTGATAATGTGTCAGTGTGTGATAATGTGTCAGTGTGTGATAATGTGTCAGTGTGTGATACTGTGTCAGTGTGTGATAATGTGTCAGTGTGTGATACTGTGTCAGTGTGTGACTATGTGTCATGTGTCAGTGTGTGACTATGTGTCTGTGTCAGTGTGTGACTATGTGTCAGTGTGTGACTATGTGTCTGTGTCAGTGTGTGACTATGTGTCTGTGTCAGTGTGTGATAATGTGTCAGTGTGTGACTATGTGTCTGTGTCTGTGTGTGATGACTATGTGTCTGTGTCAGTGTGTGATAATGTGTCAGTGTGTGACTATGTGTCTGTGTCAGTGTGTGATAATGTGTCAGTGTGTGACTATGTGTCTGTGTCAGTGTGTGACTATGTGTCATGTGTCAGTGTGTGACTATGTGTCTGTGTCAGTGTGTGATACTGTGTCATGTGTCAGTGTGTGATAATGTGTCAGTGTGTGATAATGTGTCAGTGTGTGATAATGTGTCATGTGTCAGTGTGTGATACTGTGTCATGTGTCAGTGTGTGATAATGTGTCATGTGTCAGTGTGTGATACTGTGTCATGTGTCAGTGTGTGATAATGTGTCTGTGTGTGATAATGTGTCAGTGTGTGATAATGTGTCAGTGTGTCAGTGTGTGATACTGTGTCATGTGTCAGTGTGTGATAATGTGTCTGTGTGTGATAATGTGTCAGTGTGTGATCATGTGTCAGTGTGTCAGTGTGTGATAATGTGTCAGTGTGTGATAATGTGTCAGTGTGTGATCATGTGTCAGTGTGTGATAATGTGTCATGTGTCAGTGTGTGATAATGTGTCAGTGTGTGATCATGTGTCAGTGTGTCAGTGTGTGATAATGTGTCAGTGTGTGATAATGTGTCAGTGTGTGATCATGTGTCAGTGTGTGATCATGTGTCAGTGTGTGATCATGTGTCATGTGTCAGTGTGTGATACTGTGTCTGTGTCAGTGTGTGACTATGTGTCATGTGTCAGTGTGTGATAATGTGTTGTGTGTCAGTGTGTGATAATGTGTCATGTGTCTGTGTGTGACTATGTGTCATGTGTCAGTGTGTGACTATGTGTCATGTGTCAGTGTGTGATAATGTGTCAGTGTGTGATAATGTGTTGTGTGTCAGTGTGTGATAATGTGTCATGTGTCAGTGTGTCATACTGTGTCATGTGTCAGTGTGTGATAATGTGTCTGTGTCAGTGTGTGACTATGTGTCTGTGTCAGTGTGTGACTATGTGTCAGTGTGTCAGTGTGTGATAATGTGTCTGTGTCAGTGTGTGACTATGTGTCTGTGTCAGTGTGTGACTATGTGTCAGTGTGTCATACTGTGTCAGTGTGTGATAATGTGTCAGTGTCAGTGTGTGATAATGTGTCAGTGTGTGATAATGTGTCAGTGTGTGATAATGTGTCAGTGTGTGATAATGTGTCAGTGTGTGATCATGTGTCAGTGTGTGATAATGTGTCAGTGTGTGATAATGTGTTGTGTGTCAGTGTGTGATAATGTGTCATGTGTCTGTGTGTGATAATGTGTCTGTGTCAGTGTGTGACTATGTGTCTGTGTCAGTGTGTGACTATGTGTCAGTGTGTCATACTGTGTCAGTGTGTGATAATGTGTCAGTGTGTGATACTGTGTCAGTGTGTGATACTGTGTCAGTGTGTGATAATGTGTCAGTGTGTGATAATGTGTCAGTGTGTGATAATGTGTCAGTGTGTGATAATGTGTCAGTGTGTGATCATGTGTCAGTGTGTGATCATGTGTCAGTGTGTGATCATGTGTCATGTGTCAGTGTGTGATAATGTGTCAGTGTGTGATAATGTGTTGTGTGTCAGTGTGTGATAATGTGTCATGTGTCTGTGTGTGATAATGTGTCTGTGTCAGTGTGTGACTATGTGTCTGTGTCAGTGTGTGACTATGTGTCAGTGTGTCATACTGTGTCAGTGTGTGATAATGTGTCAGTGTGTGATAATGTGTCAGTGTGTGATACTGTGTCAGTGTGTGATAATGTGTCAGTGTGTGATACTGTGTCAGTGTGTGATACTGTGTCAGTGTGTGATAATGTGTCAGTGTGTGATCATGTGTCAGTGTGTGATCATGTGTCAGTGTGTCAGTGTGTGATAATGTGTCAGTGTGTGATAATGTGTCAGTGTGTGATAATGTGTCAGTGTGTGATAATGTGTCAGTGTGTGATCATGTGTCAGTGTGTGATAATGTGTCATGTGTCAGTGTGTGATACTGTGTCTGTGTCAGTGTGTGACTATGTGTCATGTGTCAGTGTGTGATAATGTGTCGTGTGTCAGTGTGTGATAATGTGTCATGTGTCTGTGTGTGACTATGTGTCATGTGTCAGTGTGTGATAATGTGTTGTGTCAGTGTGTGATAATGTGTCAGTGTGTGATAATGTGTTGTGTGTCAGTGTGTGATAATGTGTCATGTGTCAGTGTGTCATACTGTGTCATGTGTCAGTGTGTGATAATGTGTCAGTGTGTGATAATGTGTCAGTGTGTGATAATGTGTTGTGTGTCAGTGTGTGATAATGTGTCATGTGTCAGTGTGTCATACTGTGTCATGTGTCAGTGTGTGATAATGTGTCAGTGTGTGATAATGTGTCAGTGTGTGATAATGTGTTGTGTGTCAGTGTGTGATAATGTGTCAGTGTCAATGTGTGATAATGTGTCAGTGTTTTATAATGTGTCATGTGTCAGTGTGTGATAATGTGTCAGTGTTTTATAATGTGTCATGTGTCAGTGTGTGATAATGTGTCAGTGTGTGATACTGTGTCATGTGTCAGTGTGTGATAATGTGTCAGTGTGTGATAATGTGTCAGTGTGTGATAATGTGTTGTGTGTCAGTGTGTGATAATGTGTCAGTGTGTGATAATGTCTCAGTGTGTGATAATGTCTCAGTGTGTGATAATGTCTCAGTGTGTGATACTGTCTCAGTGTGTGATACTGTCTCAGTGTGTGATAATGTGTCAGTGTGTGATAATGTGTCAGTGTGTGATAATGTGTCAGTGTGTGATAATGTGTCAGTGTGTGATAATGTGTCAGCTTGGGCCGGCGGGCCACCTGTGGTGGAGTAAGCTGAGTCAGTATGGGAGCGCTACACTAACTCTCGCACGCACGCACGCACGCACACACACGCACACACGCACACACACACACACACACACACACACACACACACACACTTCAATGCACAATGTCGGTCCAGGGGGAATAAACGTTGAGTGTGTGTTTTGATATATCGCTCTTCATGAAGGAGGGTACCAGCCAAGTGCTTCACCCTGAGTATCGATAGGGTGTAGTGTGTGTGTGTGTGTGTGTGGACCTGTTCTCCAGCCTGGGACTCTCCGATGATGAAGCGGTCGCCTGGACCATCAGCCGCTAAAAAGAAAATACATGTTTTAATGTAATGACATAAGTTGGTGTTTGTATGATTGTGTGTATATGCTGTTGTGTGTATATGCTGCTGTGTGTATATGCTGATTGTGTGTATATACTGCTGTGTGTATATGCTGCTGTGTGTATATGCTGCTGTGTGTATATGCTGCTGTGTGTATATACTGCTGTGTGTATATACTGCTGTGTGTATATACTGCTGTGTGTATATGCTGATTGTGTGTATCGATGTGTGTATATGCTGATTGTGTGTATATACTGATTGTGTGTATATGCTGATTGTGTGTGTATATGCTGCTGTGTGTATATACTGATTGTGTATATATACTGATTGTGTGTATATACTGCTGTGTGTATATGCTGATTGTGTATATATACTGATTGTGTGTATATGCTGATTGTGTGTGTATATACTGATTGTGTGTATATGCTGATTGTGTGTGTATATGCTGATTGTGTGTGTATATGCTGATTGTGTGTGTATATGCTGATTGTGTGTATATGCTGATTGTGTGTATATGCTGATGTGTGTATATACTGCTGTGTGTATATGCTGATTGTGTGTATATGCTGATTGTGTGTATATGCTGATGTGTGTATATACTGCTGTGTGTATATGCTGATTGTGTGTATATGCTGATTGTGTGTATATGCTGATGTGTGTATATACTGCTGTGTGTATATGCTGATTGTGTATATATACTGATTGTGTGTATATACTGCTGTGTGTATATACTGCTGTGTGTGTATCAATGTGTGTATATGCTGCTGTGTGTATATGCTGATTGTGTGTATATACTGCTGTGTGTATATACTGCTGTGTGTGTATGCTGATTGTGTGTATATGCTGATTGTGTGTATATGCTGATTGTGTGTGTATGCTGATTGTGTGTATATGCTGATTGTGTGTGTATGCTGATTGTGTGTATACTGATTGTGTGTGCTGATTGTGTGTATATGCTGATTGTGTGTGTATACTGATTGTGTGTGTATGCTGATTGTGTGTATATGCTGATTGTGTGTATACTGATTGTGTGTATATGCTGATTGTGTGTGTATGCTGATTGTGTGTATACTGATTGTGTGTATATGCTGATTGTGTGTATATGCTGATTGTGTGTGTATGCTGATTGTGTGTATACTGATTGTGTGTATATGCTGATTGTGTGTATATGCTGATTGTGTGTGTATATGCTGATTGTGTGTATATGCTGATTGTGTGTATATGCTGATTGTGTGTATATGCTGATTGTGTGTGTATGCTGATTGTGTGTATACTGATTGTGTGTGTATGCTGATTGTGTGTATATACTGATTGTGTGTATATGCTGATTGTGTGTATATGCTGATTGTGTGTATATGCTGATTGTGTGTATATGCTGATTGTGTGTGTATATGCTGATTGTGTGTATATGCTGATTGTGTGTATAGGCTGATTGTGTGTATATGCTGATTGTGTGTGTATATGCTGATTGTGTGTATACTGATTGTGTGTGTATGCTGATTGTGTGTATATGCTGATTGTGTGTATATACTGATTGTGTGTATATGCTGATTGTGTGTGTATATACTGATTGTGTGTATATGCTGATTGTGTGTGTATATGCTGATTGTGTGTGTATATGCTGATTGTGTGTGTATATGCTGATTGTGTGTATATGCTGATTGTGTGTATATGCTGATGTGTGTATATACTGCTGTGTGTATATGCTGATTGTGTGTGTATATGCTGATTGTGTGTATATGCTGATTGTGTGTATATGCTGATGTGTGTATATACTGCTGTGTGTATATGCTGATTGTGTATATATACTGATTGTGTGTATATACTGCTGTGTGTATATACTGCTGTGTGTGTATCAATGTGTGTATATGCTGCTGTGTGTATATGCTGATTGTGTGTATATACTGCTGTGTGTATATACTGCTGTGTGTGTATGCTGATTGTGTGTATATGCTGATTGTGTGTATATGCTGATTGTGTGTGTATGCTGATTGTGTGTATATGCTGATTGTGTGTGTATGCTGATTGTGTGTATACTGATTGTGTGTGTATGCTGATTGTGTGTATATGCTGATTGTGTGTGTATACTGATTGTGTGTGTATGCTGATTGTGTGTATATGCTGATTGTGTGTATACTGATTGTGTGTATATGCTGATTGTGTGTGTATGCTGATTGTGTGTATACTGATTGTGTGTATATGCTGATTGTGTGTATATGCTGATTGTGTGTGTATGCTGATTGTGTGTATACTGATTGTGTGTATATGCTGATTGTGTGTATATGCTGATTGTGTGTGTATATGCTGATTGTGTGTATATGCTGATTGTGTGTATATGCTGATTGTGTGTATATGCTGATTGTGTGTGTATACTGATTGTGTGTATATGCTGATTGTGTGTGTATGCTGATTGTGTGTATACTGATTGTGTGTATATGCTGATTGTGTGTATATGCTGATTGTGTGTGTATGCTGATTGTGTGTATACTGATTGTGTGTATATGCTGATTGTGTGTATATGCTGATTGTGTGTGTATATGCTGATTGTGTGTATATGCTGATTGTGTGTATATGCTGATTGTGTGTATATGCTGATTGTGTGTATATGCTGATTGTGTGTGTATGCTGATTGTGTGTATACTGATTGTGTGTGTATGCTGATTGTGTGTATATACTGATTGTGTGTGTATATGCTGATTGTGTGTATATGCTGATTGTGTGTATATGCTGATTGTGTGTATATGCTGATTGTGTGTGTATATGCTGATTGTGTGTATATGCTGATTGTGTGTATAGGCTGATTGTGTGTATATGCTGATTGTGTGTATATGCTGATTGTGTGTATACTGATTGTGTGTATATGCTGATTGTGTGTATATGCTGATTGTGTGTATATGCTGATTGTGTGTATATGCTGATTGTGTGTATATGCTGATTGTGTGTATATGCTGATTGTGTGTATATGCTGATTGTGTGTATAGGCTGATTGTGTGTATAGGCTGATTGTGTGTATATGCTGATTGTGTGTATATGCTGATTGTGTGTATACTGATTGTGTGTGTATGCTGATTGTGTGTATATGCTGATTGTGTGTATACTGATTGTGTGTGTATGCTGATTGTGTGTATAGGCTGATTGTGTGTATACTGATTGTGTGTGTATATGCTGATTGTGTGTATATGCTGATTGTGTGTATAGGCTGATTGTGTGTGTATATGCTGATTGTGTGTATATACTGCTGTGTGTGTATGCTGATTGTGTGTGTATATGCTGATTGTGTGTATATGCTGATTGTGTGTATAGGCTGATTGTGTGTGTATATGCTGATTGTGTGTATATACTGATTGTGTGTATGCTGATTGTGTGTATAGGCTGATTGTGTGTGTATATGCTGATTGTGTGTGTATATGCTGATTGTGTGTATATGCTGATTGTGTGTATATGCTGATTGTGTGTATAGGCTGATTGTGTGTGTATATGCTGATTGTGTGTATATACTGCTGTTGTGTGTATATGCTGATTGTGTGTGTATATGCTGATTGTGTGTATATGCTGATTGTGTGTATAGGCTGATTGTGTGTGTATATGCTGATTGTGTGTATATACTGATTGTGTGTATAGGCTGATTGTGTGTATAGGCTGATTGTGTGTGTATATGCTGATTGTGTGTGTATATGCTGATTGTGTGTGTATATGCTGATTGTGTGTATATGCTGATTGTGTGTATATGCTGATTGTGTGTATATACTGATTGTGTGTATAGGCTGATTGTGTGTATAGGCTGATTGTGTGTGTATATGCTGATTGTGTGTGTATATGCTGATTGTGTGTATATATACTGATTGTGTGTATGCTGATTGTGTGTGTATATGCTGATTGTGTGTATATGCTGATTGTGTGTGTATGCTGATTGTGTGTATATGCTGATTGTGTGTGTATGCTGATTGTGTGTATATGCTGATTGTGTGTATAGGCTGATTGTGTGTGTATATGCTGATTGTGTGTATATGCTGATTGTGTGTATATGCTGATTGTGTGTATATGCTGATTGTGTGTATATGCTGATTGTGTGTATATGCTGATTGTGTGTGTATGCTGATTGTGTGTATATGCTGATTGTGTGTATAGGCTGATTGTGTGTGTATATGCTGATTGTGTGTATATACTGCTGTGTGTGTATGCTGATTGTGTGTATATGCTGATTGTGTGTATATGCTGATTGTGTGTGTATGCTGATTGTGTGTATATGCTGATTGTGTGTATATGCTGATTGTGTGTATATGCTGATTGTGTGTATATGCTGATTGTGTGTATATGCTGATTGTGTGTATATGCTGATTGTGTGTATAGGCTGATTGTGTGTGTATATGCTGATTGTGTGTATAGGCTGATTGTGTGTGTATATGCTGATTGTGTGTATATACTGCTGTGTGTGTATGCTGATTGTGTGTGTATATGCTGATTGTGTGTATATGCTGATTGTGTGTATAGGCTGATTGTGTGTGTATATGCTGATTGTGTGTATATACTGATTGTGTGTATGCTGATTGTGTGCATAGGCTGATTGTGTGTGTATATGCTGATTGTGTGTGTATATGCTGATTGTGTGTATATGCTGATTGTGTGTATATGCTGATTGTGTGTATATGCTGATTGTGTGTATAGGCTGATTGTGTGTGTATATGCTGATTGTGTGTATATACTGCTGTGTGTGTATGCTGATTGTGTGTGTATATGCTGATTGTGTGTATATGCTGATTGTGTGTATATGCTGATTGTGTGTATATGCTGATTGTGTGTATATGCTGATTGTGTGTGTATATGCTGATTGTGTGTATATGCTGATTGTGTGTATATGCTGATTGTGTGTATAGGCTGATTGTGTGTGTATATGCTGATTGTGTGTATATACTGCTGTGTGTGTATGCTGATTGTGTGTGTATATGCTGATTGTGTGTATATGCTGATTGTGTGTATAGGCTGATTGTGTGTGTATATGCTGATTGTGTGTATATACTGATTGTGTGTATATACTGATTGTGTGTATGCTGATTGTGTGTATAGGCTGATTGTGTGTGTATATGCTGATTGTGTGTGTATATGCTGATTGTGTGTATATACTGATTGTGTGTATGCTGATTGTGTGTGTATGCTGATTGTGTGTATATGCTGATTGTGTGTATATACTGATTGTGTGTATATGCTGATTGTGTGTGTATATGCTGATTGTGTGTATATGCTGATTGTGTGTGTATATGCTGATTGTGTGTATATGCTGATTGTGTGTATATACTGCTGTGTGTGTATATGCTGATTGTGTGTATATGCTGATTGTGTGTATGCTGATTGTGTGTATATACTGATTGTGTGTGTATATGCTGATTGTGTGTATATGCTGATTGTGTGTATATGCTGATTGTGTGTGTATACTGATTGTGTGTATAGGCTGATTGTGTGTGTATATGCTGATTGTGTGTGTATATGCTGATTGTGTGTGTATATGCTGATTGTGTGTATAGGCTGATTGTGTGTATATACTGATTGTGTGTATATGCTGATTGTGTGTATGCTGATTGTGTGTATATACTGATTGTGTGTGTATATGCTGATTGTGTGTATATGCTGATTGTGTGTATATGCTGATTGTGTGTGTATACTGATTGTGTGTATAGGCTGATTGTGTGTGTATATGCTGATTGTGTGTGTATATGCTGATTGTGTGTGTATATGCTGATTGTGTGTATAGGCTGATTGTGTGTATATACTGATTGTGTGTATATGCTGATTGTGTGTGTATATGCTGATTGTGTGTATATACTGATTGTGTGTATGCTGATTGTGTGTGTATGCTGATTGTGTGTATATGCTGATTGTGTGTATATACTGATTGTGTGTATGCTGATTGTGTGTGTATATGCTGATTGTGTGTATATGCTGATTGTGTGTATATGCTGATTGTGTGTATATGCTGATTGTGTGTATATACTGATTGTGTGTATGCTGATTGTGTGTATAGGCTGATTGTGTGTGTATATGCTGATTGTGTGTGTATATGCTGATTGTGTGTATATACTGATTGTGTGTATGCTGATTGTGTGTGTATGCTGATTGTGTGTATATGCTGATTGTGTGTATATACTGATTGTGTGTATATGCTGATTGTGTGTGTATATGCTGATTGTGTGTATATGCTGATTGTGTGTATATGCTGATTGTGTGTATATGCTGATTGTGTGTATATACTGCTGTGTGTGTATATGCTGATTGTGTGTATATGCTGATTGTGTGTATGCTGATTGTGTGTATATACTGATTGTGTGTGTATATGCTGATTGTGTGTATATGCTGATTGTGTGTATATGCTGATTGTGTGTGTATACTGATTGTGTGTATAGGCTGATTGTGTGTGTATATGCTGATTGTGTGTATATGCTGATTGTGTGTGTATATGCTGATTGTGTGTATAGGCTGATTGTGTGTATATACTGATTGTGTGTATATGCTGATTGTGTGTATATGCTGATTGTGTGTATATACTGATTGTGTGTATATGCTGATTGTGTGTATATGCTGATTGTGTGTATATGCTGATTGTGTGTGTATACTGATTGTGTGTATAGGCTGATTGTGTGTGTATATGCTGATTGTGTGTGTATATGCTGATTGTGTGTGTATATGCTGATTGTGTGTATAGGCTGATTGTGTGTATATACTGATTGTGTGTATATGCTGATTGTGTGTATATGCTGATTGTGTGTATATACTGATTGTGTGTATGCTGATTGTGTGTATATGCTGATTGTGTGTATATGCTGATTGTGTGTATATACTGATTGTGTGTATGCTGATTGTGTGTGTATATGCTGATTGTGTGTATATGCTGATTGTGTGTATATGCTGATTGTGTGTATATGCTGATTGTGTGTATATACTGATTGTGTGTATAGGCTGATTGTGTGTATAGGCTGATTGTGTGTATAGGCTGATTGTGTGTGTATATGCTGATTGTGTGTATATACTGATTGTGTGTATATGCTGATTGTGTGTATATACTGCTGTGTGTATATGCTGATTGTGTGTATATGCTGATTGTGTGTATATGCTGATTGTGTGTATATGCTGATTGTGTGTATATGCTGATTGTGTGTATATGCTGATTGTGTGTATATGCTGATTGTGTGTATATACTGCTGTGTGTATATGCTGATTGTGTGTATATGCTGATTGTGTGTATATGCTGATTGTGTGTATATGCTGATTGTGTGTATATGCTGATTGTGTGTATATGCTGATTGTGTGTGTATGCTGATTGTGTGTATACTGATTGTGTGTGTATGCTGATTGTGTGTATATACTGATTGTGTGTATATGCTGATTGTGTGTATATGCTGATTGTGTGTATATGCTGATTGTGTGTATATGCTGATTGTGTGTGTATATGCTGATTGTGTGTATATGCTGATTGTGTGTATAGGCTGATTGTGTGTATATGCTGATTGTGTGTATATGCTGATTGTGTGTATACTGATTGTGTGTGTATGCTGATTGTGTGTATATGCTGATTGTGTGTATATGCTGATTGTGTGTATATGCTGATTGTGTGTATATGCTGATTGTGTGTGTATGCTGATTGTGTGTGTATATGCTGATTGTGTGTATAGGCTGATTGTGTGTATAGGCTGATTGTGTGTGTATGCTGATTGTGTGTATATGCTGATTGTGTGTGTATGCTGATTGTGTGTATATGCTGATTGTGTGTGTATGCTGATTGTGTGTATATGCTGATTGTGTGTATAGGCTGATTGTGTGTATAGGCTGATTGTGTGTATATGCTGATTGTGTGTATATGCTGATTGTGTGTATATGCTGATTGTGTGTGTATATGCTGATTGTGTATATGCTGATTGTGTGTATACTGATTGTGTGTGTATGCTGATTGTGTGTATAGGCTGATTGTGTGTATACTGATTGTGTGTGTATATGCTGATTGTGTGTATATGCTGATTGTGTGTATGCTGATTGTGTGTATATGCTGATTGTGTGTGTATGCTGATTGTGTGTATATGCTGATTGTGTGTATATGCTGATTGTGTGTGTATATGCTGATTGTGTATATGCTGATTGTGTGTATATGCTGATTGTGTGTGTATATGCTGATTGTGTGTATAGGCTGATTGTGTGTATAGGCTGATTGTGTGTATAGGCTGATTGTGTGTGTATATGCTGATTGTGTGTATATACTGCTGTGTGTGTATGCTGATTGTGTGTGTATATGCTGATTGTGTGTATATGCTGATTGTGTGTATAGGCTGATTGTGTGTGTATATGCTGATTGTGTGTATATACTGATTGTGTGTATGCTGATTGTGTGTATAGGCTGATTGTGTGTGTATATGCTGATTGTGTGTGTATATGCTGATTGTGTGTATATGCTGATTGTGTGTATATGCTGATTGTGTGTATAGGCTGATTGTGTGTGTATATGCTGATTGTGTGTATATACTGCTGTGTGTGTATGCTGATTGTGTGTGTATATGCTGATTGTGTGTATATGCTGATTGTGTGTATAGGCTGATTGTGTGTGTATATGCTGATTGTGTGTATATACTGATTGTGTGTATATGCTGATTGTGTGTATATGCTGATTGTGTGTGTATATGCTGATTGTGTGTATATGCTGATTGTGTGTATATGCTGATTGTGTGTATATGCTGATTGTGTGTATATGCTGATTGTGTGTATATGCTGATTGTGTGTGTATGCTGATTGTGTGTATATGCTGATTGTGTGTATATGCTGATTGTGTGTATATGCTGATTGTGTGTATATGCTGATTGTGTGTATATGCTGATTGTGTGTGTATGCTGATTGTGTGTATATGCTGATTGTGTGTATAGGCTGATTGTGTGTGTATATGCTGATTGTGTGTATATACTGCTGTGTGTGTATGCTGATTGTGTGTATATGCTGATTGTGTGTATATGCTGATTGTGTGTATATGCTGATTGTGTGTATATGCTGATTGTGTGTATATGCTGATTGTGTGTATATGCTGATTGTGTGTATATGCTGATTGTGTGTATATGCTGATTGTGTGTATATGCTGATTGTGTGTGTATGCTGATTGTGTGTATATGCTGATTGTGTGTATAGGCTGATTGTGTGTGTATATGCTGATTGTGTGTATATACTGCTGTGTGTGTATGCTGATTGTGTGTATATGCTGATTGTGTGTATATGCTGATTGTGTGTGTATGCTGATTGTGTGTATATGCTGATTGTGTGTATATGCTGATTGTGTGTATATGCTGATTGTGTGTATATGCTGATTGTGTGTATATGCTGATTGTGTGTATAGGCTGATTGTGTGTGTATATGCTGATTGTGTGTATATACTGCTGTGTGTGTATGCTGATTGTGTGTGTATATGCTGATTGTGTGTATATGCTGATTGTGTGTATAGGCTGATTGTGTGTGTATATGCTGATTGTGTGTATATACTGATTGTGTGTATGCTGATTGTGTGTATAGGCTGATTGTGTGTGTATATGCTGATTGTGTGTGTATATGCTGATTGTGTGTGTATATGCTGATTGTGTGTATATGCTGATTGTGTGTATATGCTGATTGTGTGTATAGGCTGATTGTGTGTGTATATGCTGATTGTGTGTATATACTGCTGTGTGTGTATGCTGATTGTGTGTGTATATGCTGATTGTGTGTATATGCTGATTGTGTGTATATGCTGATTGTGTGTATATGCTGATTGTGTGTATATGCTGATTGTGTGTGTATATGCTGATTGTGTGTATATGCTGATTGTGTGTATATGCTGATTGTGTGTATAGGCTGATTGTGTGTGTATATGCTGATTGTGTGTATATACTGCTGTGTGTGTATGCTGATTGTGTGTGTATATGCTGATTGTGTGTATATGCTGATTGTGTGTATAGGCTGATTGTGTGTGTATATGCTGATTGTGTGTATATACTGATTGTGTGTATGCTGATTGTGTGTATAGGCTGATTGTGTGTGTATATGCTGATTGTGTGTGTATATGCTGATTGTGTGTATATACTGATTGTGTGTATGCTGATTGTGTGTGTATGCTGATTGTGTGTATATGCTGATTGTGTGTATATACTGATTGTGTGTATGCTGATTGTGTGTGTATATGCTGATTGTGTGTATATGCTGATTGTGTGTATATACTGATTGTGTGTGTATATACTGATTGTGTGTGTGTATGCTGATTGTGTGTGTATATACTGATTGTGTGTGTATATGCTGATTGTGTGTATATGCTGATTGTGTGTATGCTGATTGTGTGTGTATATGCTGATTGTGTGTATATGCTGATTGTGTGTGTATATGCTGATTGTGTGTATAGGCTGATTGTGTGTGTATATGCTGATTGTGTGTGTATATGCTGATTGTGTGTGTATATGCTGATTGTGTGTATAGGCTGATTGTGTGTATATACTGATTGTGTGTATATGCTGATTGTGTGTGTATATGCTGATTGTGTGTATATACTGATTGTGTGTATATACTGATTGTGTGTATATGCTGATTGTGTGTATATACTGATTGTGTGTGTATGCTGATTGTGTGTATATGCTGATTGTGTGTATATGCTGATTGTGTGTATATGCTGATTGTGTGTATATGCTGATTGTGTGTATATGCTGATTGTGTGTATATGCTGATTGTGTGTATATGCTGATTGTGTGTATATGCTGATTGTGTGTATATACTGCTGTGTGTATATGCTGATTGTGTGTATATACTGCTGTGTGTATATGCTGATTGTGTGTATATGCTGATTGTGTGTATATGCTGATTGTGTGTGTATATGCTGATTGTGTGTATATGCTGATTGTGTGTATATGCTGATTGTGTGTATATGCTGATTGTGTGTGTATATACTGATTGTGTGTATATACTGATTGTGTGTATATGCTGATTGTGTGTATATACTGATTGTGTGTGTGTATGCTGATTGTGTGTATATGCTGATTGTGTGTATATGCTGATTGTGTGTATATGCTGATTGTGTGTATATGCTGATTGTGTGTATAGGCTGATTGTGTGTATATGCTGATTGTGTGTATATGCTGATTGTGTGTATATGCTGATTGTGTGTATATGCTGATTGTGTGTATATACTGCTGTGTGTATATGCTGATTGTGTGTATATACTGCTGTGTGTATATGCTGATTGTGTGTATATGCTGATTGTGTGTATATGCTGATTGTGTGTGTATATGCTGATTGTGTGTATATGCTGATTGTGTGTATATGCTGATTGTGTGTATATGCTGATTGTGTGTATATGCTGATTGTGTGTATATGCTGATTGTGTGTGTATATGCTGATTGTGTGTATATGCTGATTGTGTGTATATGCTGATTGTGTGTATATGCTGATTGTGTGTATGCTGATTGTGTGTATATGCTGATTGTGTGTATATGCTGATTGTGTGTATGCTGATTGTGTGTATATACTGATTGTGTGTGTATATGCTGATTGTGTGTATATGCTGATTGTGTGTATATGCTGATTGTGTGTGTATACTGATTGTGTGTATA
>NC_088408.1:14517996-14527996 GCF_034236695.1 Oncorhynchus nerka
AAGGAGAGAGAGCAAGAGAGAGAGAGAGAGAGAGAGAGGAGAGAGAGCAAGAGAGAGAAGAAGAGAGAAATAATGAGAGAGAGAGAGAGAGCCAGAGAGAGAGAGAAGGAGAGAGAGAGAGAGAAAGAATGAGAGAGAGAGAGAAGGAGAGCGAGAGAGCAAGAGAGAGAGATAGAGCAAGAGAAGGAGAGAGAGCAAGAGAGAGAGAGCAGGAGAGAGAGCAAGAGAGAGAGCAGGAGAGAGAGAGAAGGAGAGAGAGAGAGAGAGAGAGAGAGAGAGAGAGAGAGAGAGAGAGAGAGAAGAGAGAGAGAGAGAGCAAGAGAGAGAGAGCAAGAGAAGGAGAGAGAGCATGCACGCACGCACACACGCACTCTTGCATGATTTCAGCTCTTGACAGCGATCATGTTGTTCTAATAACAGCAGTGGAATAATTCCAAAGGTAAGCGGAAGAGCAAAGTGAGGTGTAACTAATGTGCAATCTCTCTCCCCTGCTTTCCCTCTGCCTTGCAGCACAGAGAAGAGAAAGAAGCTTCTTGACCCAATTCCTCTCTTTTAAACGTATGCTTCCATAGCATATTTCAAATGAGTTAACATGAGCCTTACTCAGGCCTTGGCACAACATCACATATACACACACGCACACACACACACGTACACGCACATGCACACACGCACACACACACGGTTGTCGTTCTACAAGGGATGCTTTAATCCGCCTCTTAAAGACGTGTGGTGGAGGACTTACTTAAAGACGTGTGGTGGAGGACATACTTAAAGACGTGTGGTGGAGGACTTACTTAAAGACGTGTGGTGGAGGACATACTTAAAGACGTGTGGTGGAGGACATACTTAAAGACGTGTGGTGGAGGACATACTTAAAGACGTGTGGTGGAGGACTTACTTAAAGACGTGTGGTGGAGGACTTACTTAAAGACGTGTGGTGGAGGACATACTTAAAGACGTGTGGTGGAGGACTTACTTAAAAGACGTGTGGTGGAGGACATACTTAAAGACGTGTGGTGGAGGACATACTTAAAGACGTGTGGTGGAGGACATACTTAAAGACGTGTGGTGGAGGACTTACTTAAAGACGTGTGGTGGAGGACTTACTTAAAGACGTGTGGTGGAGGACTTACTTAAAGACGTGTGGTGGAGGACATACTTAAAGACGTGTGGTGGAGGACTTACTTAAAGACGTGTGGTGGAGGACATACTTAAAGACGTGTGGTGGAGGACATACTTAAAGACGTGTGGTGGAGGACATACTTAAAGACGTGTGGTGGAGGACATACTTAAAGACGTGTGGTGGAGGACATACTTAAAGACGTGTGGTGGAGGACATACTTAAAGACGTGTGGTGGAGGACATACTTAAAGACGTGTGGTGGAGGACATACTTAAAGACGTGTGGTGGAGGACTTACTTAAAGACGTGTGGTGGAGGACTTAAAAGACGTGGTGGAGGACATACTTAAAGACGTGTGGTGGAGGACATACTTAAAGACGTGTGGTGGAGGACATACTTAAAGACGTGTGGTGGAGGACATACTTAAAGACGTGTGGTGGAGGACTTACTTAAAGACGTGTGGTGGGACTTACTTAAAGACGTGTGGTGGAGGACTTACTTAAAGACGTGTGGTGGAGGACATACTTAAAGACGTGGTGGTGGAGGAGGACTTACTTAAAGACGTGTGGTGGAGGACTTACTTAAAGACGTGTGGTGGAGGACATACTTAAAGACGTGTGGTGGAGGACATACTTAAAGACGTGTGGTGGAGGACATACTTAAAGACGTGTGGTGGAGGACATACTTAAAGACGTGTGGTGGAGGACATACTTAAAGACGTGTGGTGGAGGACATACTTAAAGACGTGTGGTGGAGGACATACTTAAAGACGTGTGGTGGAGGACTTACTTAAAGACGTGTGGTGGAGGACATACTTAAAGACGTGTGGTGGAGGACATACTTAAAGACGTGTGGTGGAGGACTTACTTAAAGACGTGTGGTGGAGGACATACTTAAAGACGTAGGGTGGAGGACATACTTAAAGACGTGTGGTGGAGGACATACTTAAAGACGTGTGGTGGAGGACATACTTAAAGACGTATGGTGGAGGACTTACTTAAAGACGTATGGTGGAGGACATACTTAAAGACGTGTGGTGGAGGACATACTTAAAGACGTGTGGTGGAGGACTTACTTAAAGACGTGTGGTGGAGGACATACTTAAAGACGTGTGGTGGAGGACATAAAGACGTGTGGTGGAGGACATACTTAAAGACGTGTGGTGGAGGACTTACTTAAAGACGTGTGGTGGAGGACATACTTAAAGACGTGTGGTGGAGGACTTACTTAAAGCCGTGTGGTGGAGGACTTACTTAAAGACGTGTGGTGGAGGACATACTTAAAGACGTGTGGTGGAGGACTTACTTAAAGACGTGTGGTGGAGGACATACTTAAAGACGTGTGGTGGAGGACTTACTTAAAGACGTGTGGTGGAGGACATACTTAAAGACGTGTGGTGGAGGACATACTTAAAGACGTGTGGTGGAGGACTTACTTAAAGACGTGTGGTGGAGGACATACTTAAAGACGTGTGGTGGAGGACTTACTTAAAGACGTGTGGTGGAGGACATACTTAAAGACGTGTGGTGGAGGACTTACTTAAAGACGTGTGGTGGAGGACTTACTTAAAGACGTGTGGTGGAGGACATTAAAGACGTTGGAAAAGACGTGTGGTGGAGGACTTACTTAAAGACGTGTGGTGGAGGACTTACTTAAAGACGTGTGGTGGAGGACATACTTAAAGACGTGTGGTGGAGGACTTACTTAAAGACGTGTGGTGGAGGACATACTTAAAGACGTGTGGTGGAGGACTTACTTAAAGACGTGTGGTGGAGGACATAAAAAGACGTGTGGTGGAGGACATACTTAAAGACGTGTGGTGGAGGACATACTTAAAGACGTGTGGTGGAGGACATACTTAAAGACGTGTGGTGGAGGACTTACTTAAAGACGTGTGGTGGAGGACTTACTTAAAGACGTGTGGTGGAGGACATAAAGACGTGTGGTGGAGGACTTACTTAAAGACGTGTGGTGGAGGACATAAAGACGTGTGGTGGAGGACTTACTTAAAGACGTGTGGTGGAGGACTTACTTAAAGACGTGTGGTGGAGGACATAAAGACGTGTGGTGGAGGACATACTTAAAGACGTGTGGTGGAGGACATACTTAAAGACGTGTGGTGGAGGACATACTTAAAGACGTGTGGTGGAGGACATACTTAAAGACGTGTGGTGGAGGACATACTTAAAGACGTGTGGTGGAGGACATACTTAAAGACGTGTGGTGGAGGACATACTTAAAGACGTGTGGTGGAGGACTTACTTAAAGACGTGTGGTGGAGGACTTACTTAAAGACGTGTGGTGGAGGACATACTTAAAGACGTGTGGTGGAGGACATACTTAAAGACGTGTGGTGGAGGACATACTTAAAGACGTGTGGTGGAGGACATACTTAAAGACGTGTGGTGGAGGACATAAAGACGTGTGGTGGAGGACATACTTAAAGACGTGTGGTGGAGGACATACTTAAAGACGTGTGGTGGAGGACATACTTAAAGACGTGTGGTGGAGGACATACTTAAAGACGTGTGGTGGAGGACATACTTAAAGACGTGTGGTGGAGGACTTAAAGACGTGTGGTGGAGGACATAAAGACGTGTGGTGGAGGACATACTTAAAGACGTGTGGTGGAGGACATACTTAAAGACGTGTGGTGGAGGACATACTTAAAGACGTGTGGTGGAGGACTTACTTAAAGACGTGTGGTGGAGGACATACTTAAAGACGTGTGGTGGAGGACATACTTAAAGACGTGTGGTGGAGGACATACTTAAAGACGTGTGGTGGAGGACATACTTAAAGACGTGTGGTGGAGGACATACTTAAAGACGTGTGGTGGAGGACATACTTAAAGACGTGTGGTGGAGGACATACTTAAAGACGTGTGGTGGAGGACATACTTAAAGACGTGTGGTGGAGGACATACTTAAAGGACATACTTAAAGACGTGTGGTGGAGGACATACTTAAAGACGTGTGGTGGAGGACATACTTAAAGACGTGTGGTGGAGGACATACTTAAAGACGTGTGGTGGAGGACTTACTTAAAGAAAGTGTGGTGGAGGACATAAAAGACGTGTGGTGGAGGACATTAAAGACGTGTGGTGGAGGACATACTTAAAGACGTGTGGTGGAGGACTTACTTAAAGACGTGTGGTGGAGGACATACTTAAAGACGTGTGGTGGAGGACTTACTTAAAGACGTGTGGTGGAAGACGTGTGGTGGAGGACATACTTAAAGACGTGTGGTGGAGGACTTACTTAAAGACGTGTGGTGGAGGACTTACTTAAAGACGTGTGGTGGAGGACATACTTAAAGACGTGTGGTGGAGGACATACTTAAAGACGTGTGGTGGAGGACATACTTAAAGACGTGTGGTGGAGGACTTACTTAAAGACGTGTGGTGGAGGACATACTTAAAGACGTGTGGTGGAGGACATACGTGTGGTGGAGGACATAAAACTTAAAGACGTGTGGTGGAGGACATACTTAAAGACGTGTGGTGGAGGACATAGGACATTAAAGACGTGTGGTGGAGGACATACTTAAAGACGTGTGGTGGAGGACATACTTAAGACGTGTGGTGGAGGACTTAAAAGACGTGTGGTGGAGGACATAAAGACGTGTGGTGGAGGACATTGTGGTGGAGGACTTAAAGACGTGTGGTGGAGGACTTACTTAAAGACGTGTGGTGGAGGACACTAAAGACGTGTGGTGGAGGACTTACTTAAAGACGTGTGGTGGAGGACTTACTTAAAGACGTGTGGTGGAGGACTTAAAAGACGTGTGGTGGAGGACGTTAAAGGACGACGTGGTGGAGGACATACTTAAAGACGTGTGGTGGAGGACTTACTTAAAGACGTGTGGTGGAGGACTTACTTAAAGACGTGTGGTGGAGGACTTACTTAAAGACGTGTGGTGGAGGACTTACTTAAAGACGTGTGGTGGAGGACTTACTTAAAGACGTGTGGTGGAGGACATACTTAAAGACGTGTGGTGGAGGACTTACTTAAAGACGTGTGGTGGAGGACATACTTAAAGACGTGTGGTGGAGGACATACTTAAAGACGTGTGGTGGAGGACATACTTAAAGACGTGTGGTGGAGGACATAAAGACGTGTGGTGGAGGACATAAAGACGTGTGGTGGAGGACTTACTTAAAGACGTGTGGTGGAGGACATAAAGACGTGTGGTGGAGGACTTACTTAAAGATGTGTGGTGGAGGACATAAAGACGTGTGGTGGAGGACTTACTTAAAGACGTGTGGTGGAGGACTTACTTAAAGACGTGTGGTGGAGGACATAAAGACGTGTGGTGGAGGACTTAAAGACGTGTGGTGGAGGACATACTTAAAGACGTGTGGTGGAGGACTTACTTAAAGACGTGTGGTGGAGGACTTACTTAAAGACGTGTGGTGGAGGACTTACTTAAAGACGTGTGGTGGAGGACTTACTTAAAGACGTGTGGTGGAGGACTTACTTAAAGACGTGTGGTGGAGGACATACTTAAAGACGTGTGGTGGAGGACTTACTTAAAGACGTGTGGTGGAGGACTTACTTAAAGACGTGTGGTGGAGGACTTACTTAAAGACGTGTGGTGGAGGACTTACTTAAAGACGTGTGGTGGAGGACTTACTTAAAGACGTGTGGTGGAGGACTTACTTAAAGACGTGTGGTGGAGGACTTACTTAAAGACGTGTGGTGGAGGACATACTTAAAGACGTGTGGTGGAGGACTTACTTAAAGACGTGTGGTGGAGGACTTACTTAAAGACGTGTGGTGGAGGACTTACTTAAAGACGTGTGGTGGAGGACTTACTTAAAGACGTGTGGTGGAGGACTTACTTAAAGACGTGTGGTGGAGGACTTACTTAAAGACGTGTGGTGGAGGACATACTTAAAGACGTGTGGTGGAGGACTTACTTAAAGACGTGTGGTGGAGGACATACTTAAAGACGTGTGGTGGAGGACTTACTTATACTTAAAGACGTGTGGTGGAGGACTTACTTAAAGACGTGTGGTGGAGGACTTACTTAAAGACGTGTGGTGGAGGACTTACTTAAAGACGTGTGGTGGAGGACTTACTTAAAGACGTGTGGTGGAGGACTTACTTAAAGACGTGTGGTGGAGGACTTACTTAAAGACGTGTGGTGGAGGACTTACTTAAAGACGTGTGGTGGAGGACTTACTTAAAGACGTGTGGTGGAGGACTTACTTAAAGACGTGTGGTGGAGGACTTACTTAAAGACGTGTGGTGGAGGACTTACTTAAAGACGTGTGGTGGAGGACTTACTTAAAGACGTGTGGTGGAGGACTTACTTAAAGACGTGTGGTGGAGGACATACTTAAAGACGTGTGGTGGAGGACTTACTTAAAGACGTGTGGTGGAGGACATACTTAAAGACGTGTGGTGGAGGACATACTTAAAGACGTGTGTGGTGGAGGACATACTTAAAGACGTGTGGTGGAGGACATACTTAAAGACGTGTGGTGGAGGACTTACTTAAAGACGTGTGGTGGAGGACATACTAAAGTGTGGTGGAGGACTTACTTAAAGACGTGTGGTGGAGGACTTACTTAAAGACGTGTGGTGGAGGACTTACTTAAAGACGTGTGGTGGAGGACTTACTTAAAGACGTGTGGTGGAGGACTTACTTAAAGACGTGTGGTGGAGGACTTACTTAAAGACGACGTGGAGGACTTACTTAAAGACGTGTGGTGGAGGACTTACTTAAAGACGTGTGGTGGAGGACTTACTTAAAGACGTGTGGTGGAGGACTTACTTAAAGACGTGTGGTGGAGGACTTACTTAAAGACGTGTGGTGGAGGACTTACTTAAAGACGTGTGGTGGAGGACTTACTTAAAGACGTGTGGTGGAGGACTTACTTAAAGACGTGTGGTGGAGGACTTACTTAAAGACGTGTGGTGGAGGACTTACTTAAAGACGTGTGGTGGAGGACATACTTAAAGACGTGTGGTGGAGGAGGACTTACTTAAAAGACGTGTGGTGGAGGACATACTTAAAGACGTGTGGTGGAGGACTTACTTAAAGACGTGTGGTGGAGGACTTACTTAAAGACGTGTGGTGGAGGACTTACTTAAAGACGTGTGGTGGAGGACTTACTTAAAGACGTGTGGTGGAGGACTTACTTAAAGACGTGTGGTGGAGGACTTAAAAGACGTGTGGTGGAGGACTTACTTAAAGACGTGTGGTGGAGGACTTACTTAAAGACGTGTGGTGGAGGACTTACTTAAAGACGTGTGGTGGAGGACTTACTTAAAGACGTGTGGTGGAGGACTTACTTAAAGACGTGTGGTGGAGGACTTACTTAAAGACGTGTGGTGGAGGACTTACTTAAAGACGTGTGGTGGAGGACTTACTTAAAGACGTGTGGTGGAGGACTTACTTAAAGACGTGTGGTGGAGGACATACTTAAAGACGTGTGGTGGAGGACTTACTTAAAGACGTGTGGTGGAGGACATACTTAAAGACGTGTGGTGGAGGACATACTTAAAGACGTGTGGTGGAGGACATACTTAAAGACGTGTGGTGGAGGACATACTTAAAGACGTGTGGTGGAGGACTTACTTAAAGACGTGTGGTGGAGGACTTACTTAAAGACGTGTGGTGGAGGACATACTTAAAGACGTGTGGTGGAGGACTTACTTACTTGATCTCAGGATATTTTCTTTGCTGCTGCATCGTGACTGCACCTGGAGAGAGAGAGAGAGAAGAGAGAAGAGAGAGAAGAGAGAGAAGAGAGAGGGAGAAGAGAGAAGAGAGGGAGAAGAGAGAAGAGAGAGAAGAGAGAGGGAGAAGAGCGAGAGAAGAGGGAGAAGAGAGAAGAGAGGGAGAAGAGAGAAGAGAGGGAGAGAAGAGAGAGAAGAGAGAGAGAAGAGAGAGAGAAGAGAGAGAAAAGAGAGAGAAAAGAGGGAGAGAAGAGGGAGAGAAGAGAGAGAGAGAGGGAGGAGAGAAGAGAGAGGTAGAAGAGAGAGGGAGCGAGAGAGAAGAGAGAGGGAGCGAGAGAGAAAAGAGAGAGGTAGAAGAAAGAGGGAGCGAGAGAGAAGAGAGAGGGAGGAGAGACAAAGAGGACAAAGAGAGAAGGACAAAGAGAGAAGGACAAAGAGAGAAGGACAAAGAGAGAAGGACAAAGTGAGAAGGACAAAGTGAGAAGGACAAAGAGAGAAGGACAAAGAGAGAAGGACAAAGAGAGAGGGAGAAAAGAGAGGGAGAAAAGAGAGGGAGAAGGACAAAGAGAGAGGGAGAAGAAAGAGAGACAGAGAAAGAAACAGACAGACCGAGAGAGAAATAGTATGAGATAAAAAAAATACCAGGTTGCTCTTTTGACGTTTGAAAGATGAGATGTTTTCGCAACAGTCAAAAAGCGACAGAGGAAGAGTTATGAGACCCTACACTCTAACCTGGTATGTTACAGTGATAGAGGTTGGATTCATTTAACTGAGCTAAAATAGATGAGTTCATTTCAAAGATATAATAGATGAGTTAAATTAACGGATAGATATAGTGGATCAAGTCAACAACAGATCTATTAACAGGATAAATAGCTATAACAGTAAATGTGCAGTACTGACAGTGTGGTGCAGGAAGGATGCATTTCTCTGAAAACATCTGATTCTAGAAGAACGCTAAGCTAACGCTTAACTAACACTTTACTAACGCTTGTCTAATGCTACTGTAGCAGTCAAACGGACACACCTACTCACTCATGATGCCAAGAGTGTACAAAGCTGTAATCAAAGGAAATGGTGGCTAATTTGAAGAACCTGAAATCTATTTTGATTTGTTTAACACCTTTTTGGTTACTACGTTTCCATACGTGTTCTCATAGTTTTGATGTCTTCATTATTCTACAATGTAGAAAATAGTCTCAATAAAGAAAAACCCCTGAATGAGTAGGTGTGTCCAACCTTTTGACTGGTACTGTATATAGAGACTAGAGGAGATAGACAGAGGGCGTGATTAGAGGGATGTGGTACAGTACGCTAAACCCTCACACACTCTGAGAATATGTGTGTATATGTGTGTGTGTATATGTGTGTGTGTGTGTGTGTGTGTGTTGGGGTGGGAAGGAGTTACGATCAGTTTTAATTATTATATTCTGTCTGTCAGACTGTCTGTCTCTATTCCTTTCAGCCTCTATTCCTGTATCTGTCTGTCTGTATCCCTGTGTCTGTCTGTCTGTATCCCTGTGTCTGTCTGTCTGTCTGTGTCTGTCTGTCTGTATCCCTGTGTCTGTCTGTCTGTCTGTATCCCTGTGTCTGTCTGTCTGTCTGTATCCCTGTGTCTGTCTGTATCCCTGTGTCGGTCTGTCTGTCTGTATCCCTGTGTCTGTCTGTCTGTCTGTATCCCTGTGTCTGTCTGTCTGTCTGTCTGTATCCCTGTGTCTGTCTGTCTGTCTGTATCCCTGTGTCTGTCTGTCTGTATCCCTGTGTCTGTCTGTCTGTATCCCTGTGTCTGTCTGTCTGTCTGTCTGTATCCCTGTGTCTGTCTGTCTGTCTGTCTGTCTGTATCCCTGTGTCTGTCTGTATCCCTGTGTCTGTCTGTCTGTCTGTCTGTATCCCTGTGTCTGTCTGTATCCCCGTGTCTGTCTGTATCCCCGTGTCTGTCTGTATCCCTGTGTCTGTCTGTATCCCTGTGTGTATCCCTGTGTCTGTGTGTATCCCTGTGTGTATCCCCGTGTCTGTCTGTCTGTATCCCCGTGTCTGTCTGTATCCCCGTGTCTGTCTGTATCCCCGTGTCTGTCTGTATCCCCGTGTCTGTCTGTATCCCTGTGTGTATCCCTGTGTCTGTCTGTATCCCTGTGTCTGTCTGTATCCCCGTGTCTGTCTGTATCCCCGTGTCCGTCTGTATCCCCG